>NW_022610618.1:0-57058 GCF_000309985.2 Brassica rapa
AAAACATATGAAAAACACATTATGTTAATTTGAACATAAATATTAATGTAAGCCGCCATGCTTCATAAAGTAGTACAATAGATAACATAGGGAGGGTTCTATCACTTACATCTCCACCAGATAGAGTTGACGACATGTCTCATTAATGAAACTGGTTCTGAGATTGCTTCGATTCTCCTGAATATAGCTCTCCAGACCATACCTCAGAGACTTTAAAAGTGTCAGATCCGTTTGTTACATTGTCACTGGTTATGGCTAAATCAAAACAAAAATATTTACCAGTCAAGTCTTGAACAGGATTGGATGTATTTGGGTCTTCATCTGTTACACATAAAAGCAAATTTAGCTGGTTAATACATTCAACTATTAGCAATATATATTAAATGTAAAAGTAAAATTACCTCATCCAATGAACCATCCCAGAGTTTCAACAGCCTTGCTACCAATAAGTGTGTAGCTACAGGTCGAGAAGCGTTAATTTGCATGTCTCAGTGTCATCTTTCACATACCAATGAGAAATTTGGTCCCAGCTTTCCATTGAAAATCTCCTCCAAAACTGGTGAATTGTTTCCAAGAATGATTCAGTTTGAGAGTTAGACGCCATTCCTCTCGGTAAGGTTTGAGATCTTTAATAAGACGCATTTTTTTTTCATTTGACATGTCTGCCGTAAGAGGTGGATAGGAAGTCTATAATGGTAGTGTCAATATATATAGATGGGTGAAGTAATCTAGGTTAATCGGTATTTATGGTGAGGATAGGTATAATGACCCAATATTTTCTCTTCTTTTATTTACACAGTCGTATATTCTTATTCAATGCTAGATACTATAAACTTTTTTTCCGTAAAAGATGGGGAACAAATTAGAGCGAAGTTACATTTAATTTGTGATTTTAGAATATCTTGCTAATCAATCAATTATTTTATTGTGGCAGTTTACGTGGGGAAAAAATGATGAAGAAAAAGAAAAAAAAAAGGGTAATATTTGATTTGTTAGAGGGAGTCGATTTTTTGGGGGATTTATTTTTTTTTAATAGTTGGGCTATAGGAGATAAGAATGATAAATTTACACCCAAAAACTTTAATTTAGTCGATGGACTTAAAAAATACAGGTATGTATTGGCTAAATCTCTTTTTAACACTACAATCCAAGATTCCAAAACAATCCTCTTTTAACATAGATATCAAAGTTTCCAAACAAACCCTTTTGTACTGAGTTTTAATAAGATAGACTAGAACTGACCCGCACTCCCGCGTGCGGGGTTTGATTTAATTTGTGTTTAACAGAAAATCATAAATCATTGGTTTGATTAAAAAATTCCAATATATATTTTTTGTGTTTTGTAGTGTACATATAGAGTAGAATCGTCTATGTAATCTTTCTCATATCATAATTGTAATATCATAATAAATCCGTTAAAAAATAGAATAAAATATATTATCTTATAATAGAGATGTTTGATAATAATTTTTTTATTTGTACATAATATTATATCATTTTTTATAACTTAATGTAATTTGATTTAATTGTATAATTCATATATTGACCTGTTGTTTTTCTGTTAAGGAAAACATGCCTAAAATTTAATTTTTGCTTTAGTTTTCTATGAATTATTATTAATTTTATGATATTTTATTTTCTTGAAAATTGAACTCTCGAAATTTTTATATTTGACTAAACTAAATAAAGTAATACTATATTTAAAATTCTTTTATATAAGATATACTATATATTTTAGTTTTTTTTTTCACTATAAAGAAACAACAACCATTGTAATTAATTAATTTAAATTATTTTTAAATGTAGTGGCAGAATCTATAAATAAAAAATACAAAAAGAAAATATATAATTTATAATAAATGCAATGACTAAATGTGTAAATAAAAAAAAAGTAATTAATCTGCTATCCATGTTTCCAAACAATTCTCATTTATGTTTTATCCTTGTTTCTAAATAATTCTCATTTATGTTTTATCCATGTTTCCAAACAGTACTAAAAGGTACTTCAGTTTTAATAATATAGATGTAATTTCTACCTTCTTTAGACGTTTGTGTAGTTCTCAGATTTCACGTTCGATAAATGTTAGAATACTTGTTAAAAGTAGAAACTGCATTTTCAGAAACATAGATATCTTTACAATTAGTAGAATTCGCATTCCCCATATTTAGATATTGAATCAAAAGTAGTTTTTATGTTCCAAAACAAGTAGATGTACATGTTTATTCTGGATTTTGCATTCTACTAACCCAATTTCCGTAGAAGATGAATTCTACTTTTAGTAGAACGCAAATTGGAAATTCTATTTATCAAGTTTTTGAAAAAAATAAAAAATATGTCCTTGTGTATATTGGTGTCCTTAATAGTTTATAATTTTAATAATTTTTTTGATTCATAAAACTATTTATTTTATTAAGTTTCAGAAATAAAGGGTAAAAGGGAGATAAAATGGACAAAGTTGAATTTATACCATAGGGACAACCATTCTGTTTTTTTATTCTGTTTTGGCAATTTTTCCATTAATTACCACTTATGCAAAAGTTATAAACTAAGCTTGAAAATATTTTATTTTTCTTTTCTGATGCAATCACGAAATGAACCAACTAATATGATATGAAACCATAACTAGGATGATTTCTTTTGGCTTTTAAATTATGGATGCAAATGAAAAGGAATCAAATTCAAAACAGCACTTTTTATGGGATTTTCTTTTATGGAAACTAATGAATGCAAACACTTTCTTTTGGGATTTTCAATTTTAAATGAATCAAACAAAACTTTTTCTTTCTTTTTCGTTGCTTTAAAGTATGATGAACAGCAAGAACAAAAATATGCAGGAACAAAACTTGAAACAAAAAGAAACAGTTTTATGGATTTTCGGTTTATGAATGGAAAAACAAATGCAAGCAAGTATGCGATGCAAAGGATAGATATCACCTGAGTCAGGAGCTTAAGCTCTGATACCAAAATGTTGTAGGCACAGGGGGGCTAACCCACAAATGGGTTGAATGGTGGAACCAATAAATCATATTGAATAAAACTATCACTTTTCATAGATAATTCTGTTTTCTCTTCTAGTGATGTTTCTATCAATGCTTTCTTAGTAGGGCAAACTACAGCAAAGTGTCCTCGTTTATGACATCTAGAACATGTCTGATCTTTTAAATCTTTAAATTTAGAAGACTTACCTTGGCTTGATGCCTCTTCTTTCTTTGGGTTTAAAATCTCATCATTCCTTGGACTTAAATCATGAACAACTTTTAAATCTAACAAGGACTTTGAGATCGTGTCTTTCTCGACTTCAGGACCTGTCTTATCATCATTGGACAAAGACAAGTGACTCATACCAGTGGGAGATGATTTACAAACAAATTTATCAAGTATAGGACTTACCTTGGCCTTTTCTTGAAAAATCAGTTGGTCTGGTTTTTCTTTGTGTCTGGCCAATGTGTCTTGGCTGACAAACTTCTTCTCCTCCATGGTCTTTGGGACCTCAATAGCTTGGTTTTGATCATAGAAAACCGTGGGCTTCTGGTTTGGCCGAATCTGGTCTTGATGGATCAAGCTTCTATTACCTTCTTTTGGTACATCTTTTCTTGCTTCTTTGGAACCATGAGTTGGATACCTCCTTGGATATAGTTCCTGGATTTAAGAACCTGTAATCTTTGGTGCAAACTCATATCTCATGACTTCCTTAAGAGCTCTCCCTGTTTTGATAGTTGGCTCTTTGTAAAACCATCTATCACCTTCTTCTTGTACCCACCATTCAAAGGCATCATCTCTAAGTTGTTCAATGGCATAAGCAAGCCTCTCTTCCTTCAAGATGTTGTTGTAGTGAAATCATTCATCAAGGTTCCTCTCCCATATTAGATAACCTCTTTTTCCTGAAAATGTAAAGAGTTTAATTTTATCAGCAAAAGAGTTATAATTAAATTGAGAATTAACAACATGATGTTTGTGGGTTTGAGAAGTTGGGGTTTGATTGATCCTTGAAGGATCTGGTGGCTTGGGCTCGACATAGACAGCCTCTGGAGCATCTCCAAATCTCCTTTCTCCTGGCTGTGGACGTTGGCCTTGTGCCTTCTTTCTTTTCCTCAGCTGTGCAATCAGATCAACCTCTTGCAAAGCTGTCAAATGTTGGTTCTGTTTGGCCATCTGACATTGGCCGTGTGTTTCTCCTACCATGGCTTCCTCAAAACACTCTCAAAGATCAAGTGAAGAAATGGGAAGGTCTGGTCGAACCAAAATAAATCAAGTGCACAATGCAATTTAAACTAAACCGAGAAAATATGCAATTACGAACCGAAATGAAATAAAGTATGCAAAAATTATTTTTCTTTTGGTTTTCTCAATGCAAACACGAAATGAATCAATATGATATGATAATAAAGACAAATGAAAAGAAAATATGGAAAGCAAATTAATCCTAATATTTGTTTTTTTTAAAAAAATTTTCTTTGATGCAAACAATTAATGGGAAAATTGCCAAAACAGAATAAAAAAACAGAATGGTTGTCCCTATGGTATAAATTCAATCTAAAGTTGTCTCTATAGTATAACTTTCTTCATAATACCAAAACTAACCTTAAACTAATCCCATTATAAATGATTAATTGTATTTAAAAAATATGAAAATCAATTTGTTTAAATGGTTGTCGAATAAAAAAGAAAAACAAAGGGATTAAAACCATTCTGTTTTTTTTTCCGTAACCCTAATAATTAAAACAATTTCTCCGCCTCTCTCTACGGCGACGACGAAGGCGATTGCGTCTTCTCCGGTGAAATCAACGGCGAGTGCAGACGCCACCGGTGGAACCCGTTTCTCTTCTCCTACCGGTGGAATCCTTTGTCTTCTCCTACATATTGAAGGTAAACACCAACGTTCTCCATCCAATTTCAGTCATAAAGTTTGTTCCTTTCTCCTTCTTGTTCTAATACTTTTCTATGGATCTCTGGATATCTCGACAAACAAAGGCGATTTCGGAACTTCTCTTGGTCATTGGTGAAATCGAGTTTGGCTTCAACCTCCCCGCCTCTCTCTTTCTCCGACATTGCTAGAACATAAGGTATGTTCTCGATACTTCATATGTCAAGCGGTTTGAGTTCTTCATTCGGGTTTGAAGCTAGCATTTCTCTCTTTCTTTATCCGGTTCTTTATTGCATTTCTCTGTGTTTGAGTTCTTCATTTGGGTTACTCTTTTTATGTTCGTTTCTTAGGATTTTAAGTGTTGTTAACTGATTATATGAACAGATTTCGATTGTGAATTGGCTTACTTTGATTAACTGATTTCTTTTGTGAATTGATTTCGTTTATCATGGGCTGGTTTATTGATTGTGAATTGGCTTACTTTGATTAACAGATTTCTTGTGTTTGTCTCTGCTTCAATCAATTTCAGTCTTTAACTAGAATCAATTTTTTTGTCTTTTCTAGATATGGAGTTAGAGCTACCTAAGCGAGTGTATGCAGAGGGTTTAGAACCTCAGGTGAAGAAGATCAATAACTGCTGCCGCATGGAACTTATCAGAGATCTGAAGAAAGCTATTCCTGCGGAGTACGATGATGTCAAGATAGATCCTGTTTTCAAACATATCATGGCGATTACGGAAAATAACCTCAAGTTTTCGGGGAAATTGGTGGATAGCTTCTTGTGTAAGCAGCTGATTACCTCGAAGATGCATGAGAAGTGGTTTGTATTTGCGAGGAAGCCTCTCCGGTTTTCGCTTCAGGAGTACCACGCTGTGACAGGCCTCAAGATCTCGCGGGAAAGTAGCTGTGACGTAGTTAAATGGAAAAGTGATGGCGGATTTTGGAGTGAACTACTAAGGACAGGTGGTAAGATCACCTTGCAGTCGATCAAAAAGGTGCATCTACAAGAAGTTCACAGCTGGTCTCGGCGTGATAGGATGAGGTTGATCTACTTGTGTGTGATAATGGGTGTGGTGATGGGGAGAGATGAGAAGGTGAACATCCCTCATATGTACATCAAGCTGGTGATGGATCTTGAGAAGCTTCAGAACTTCCATTGGGGTCTTCACTCCTACGACTTCTTACTGAGTTCCATTGAGAAGGTTAGGAAGAAGTTGGGTACGAAGAACAGCTACATTTTCGAGGGGTTCTCCTATGCGTTCCATTGGGGTCTTCACTCCTACGACTTCTTACTGAGTTCCAACTAAGCAGTCGAATTTATCACCTCTAACAAGCAATCGACCAGCACTGACAGGGTAAACTACAAATGTGGAGCCTTTCCCGATTCTCCTGTCTATCTTCTTCTCTACATCTTTGGTCAGAGGATGTTTATGGTTTGAACTCAGTTTCTTACGCTCATAAAACCACCGTGTCAACATTTCCCTGATACTGTCTAACAAAGGGATGACTGGATACTCTCTCGGTGAACGCAAAGCAGAGTTGATAGATTCAGCAGGATTGGTTGTCCTTATGTCGTATCTGTATCCAGGGAATTGACATCTAGCCCATTTTTGCACATCCGCTTCTCTAAGGTAATCTCCAATTGCCGGACTGATATTACACACAGTAGCAAATGTCTTCTCAAACTCAGAAACTCGATAAGCCTTGGATGCCTTTGAAACCAACCCAGCAAGTCCTTTCCCATGGAAATATGTGACCACATTATTCAACAAATGATGAATACAAATCCCGTGTCTGGCTGATGGATACACGTTTTCAATTGCCTTGGCGATAGACCCATGTCTGTCTGAAATAAAAGCCAAATCATGATCATCTGCAATGACAACCTTAAGTTGTCTCATAAACCATTCCCAAGAACGCTCATTCTCTGAGTCGACTATTCCAAACGCAATAGGATGCAAATTTGAATTTCCGTCTAAAGCAGTTGCAACCAGTAAAACTCCTTTGTATTTATTCTTCAAAAATGTCCCATCGATCACAATAACCCGTCTCATGACTCTGTTAAATCCTCTTATTGATTGCGCAAATGCAATAAATAGGTAACGGAAATTCTCATTTCCGTCAATCTCATAGGATGAGTGTGTACCTGGATTAGCCTCTCTCAGCATGTGCAAGTATTTTGGAATTTTCCCATAACTTCTCTCTGGAATACCTCTAACTGCACTGATCGCATATTCACGCGCATCCCATGCTAAAGATTTTGAGATCTCACATCCATGATCACTACGCATAATCTGTATGATATCATTACATTTCGGCCCTTCCTTGACGCCTACATACTTATGCATAATCAGACTGCCTATAGTTTTTGCTGAAGCAGTCTTACCCGCTTTGGTTTTGCTTGAAGGTGCGCATGTATGTTTACCGACATACTTCTTGATCATGAAATATGTAGAATCCTTCAGACACTCTGCTCGAACACCCCAATCGCATGCATTATCCGCACATCTAACATACCAAAGTTGTCTATCCGTTTTGATAACCTGGTAGTCAAAGTTATGCTTCATTGCACACATCTTGAAAGTCGCCTTCAACAAAGTTTTGTTCTTAAAAAATTGTCCGACCTTAACAACATGGAGCAGAGAAAAATTTGACTTTTTATGTATGTTCTCTTTTTCAGATATCATGGTATCAGCATCATAGTCCCCATCCTCGTCAACTGCGACTCCTTTCCGCTTTTCATTCTTCTTCTTCCCCTGCCTCTCAGCATACACAGGAGCTGGTTCGCCCCCACTGTCAAACAAGTTTTCTTTCTCTTCATGAGTACATGGATCAGCTGGCGGTTTGTTAAGATCAAAGGCTTCTTTATTCGGATTCTCAGCCTTGGCTTTACATGTGACACACAATCGAGTAGAAGCACTCTTTTGAACAAATCGAACAAAATTATGAAGCTGACGATCGTTTGCAATGATCACAGGTGGACATCCTGAAGTATTGATCAACTCAGCAGGTAGATAACTTAACTCCAAATCGGCTATGATTTCTTCTTCCATACCAAAATCCTCCAAAACCATCCTTTTTAATTCATCTAAAGTACAATTTGATTCCACTAACAGTAGCCTACCCCCTTTGCCATCAGCCGAAAAAATCCATCCCGTAGTTGCACCTAACTCCCAAAGACCACATGTTGTATAGATATGCATCTAATCTAGAACAAAAGTTTCTGAAAATCAAAAGAGAAACTATGAAAAAATCATAGATTCATGAACAAGAAAGGCAAAATCGTTTTTTTTTTTTTAAATTGACAAAGAAAATCGATCATAACCATTTTAGGAAGTTAGAATATTTTTAGAATATTTTGTTAACTGACTTTCCTTTATTTTCGCCAAAAACAGGTGATTTTATTAGTAGAAGACACCTTATACAATGCGTAGAACCATGAAAATAATATAGAACTAGATTTTGACCCGCGCACCCGCGCGGGTTTTGAATTTTATTTTTGTATTTTAAAACTATTTAATGATATTCTTAGACATATAGTTTATTTACATTTACATGCTTTTAGGTTCCTACAAACTTTGCCGGAAAGAAGATAGTCCGATTCAAACCCCCTCTACAAATGTATAAAAATCGAAATTGTATTAAATTGGACTGAGAATATATTTATCAGTTACTTTTTATTTATTTATTTCTAAATTTAAAACCATATTAGAATTTTTAATATTTAAAAATTGCTTTATATGAAATGTTATTAATAAAAAAATTATTTATTGAAAGTTGTATCCTCTAAATATTTATATTTGACTAAACTAATTTAGATAATACTATATTTACTATAGATTATCTGTTTGTAATTATTGAATGTATCTATCTTAGTAAAAACTTCTTTGATTATAGATTATTTGTATGTAATTATCCAAAAACAGGTGATTTTATTAGTAGAAGACACCTTATACAATGCGTAGAACCATGAAAATAATATAGAATGTAATTTCTACCTTCTTTAGACGTTTGTGTAGTTCTCAGATTTCACGTTCGATAAATGTTAGAATACTTGTTAAAAGTAGAAACTGCATTTTTCAGAAACATAGATATCTTTACAATTAGTAGAATTCGCATTCCCCATATTTAGATATTGAATCAAAAGTAGTTTTTATGTTCCAAAACAAGTAGATGTACATGTTTATTCTGGATTTTGCATTCTACTAACCCAATTTCCGTAGAAGATGAATTCTACTTTTAGTAGAACGCAAATTGGAAATTCTATTTATCAAGTTTTTGAAAAAATAAAAAATATGTCCTTGTGTATATTGGTGTTCCATTAATAGTTTATAATTTTAATAATTTTTTTGATTCATAAAACTATTTATTTTATTAAGTTTCAGAAATAAAGGGTAAAAGGGAGATAAAATGGACAAAGTTGAATTTATACCATAGGGACAACCATTCTGTTTTTTTTATTCTGTTTTGGCAATTTTCCCATTAATTAAACCACTTATGCAAAAGTTATAAACTTAGCTTGAAAATATTTTATTTTTCTTTTCTGATGCAATCACGAAATGAACCAACTAATATGATATGAAACAATAACTAGGATGATTTCTTTTGGCTTTTAAATTTATGGATGCAAATGAAAAGGAATCAAATTCAAAACAACACTTTTTATGGGATTTTCTTTTATGGAAACTAATGAATGCAAACACTTTTCTTTTGGGATTTTCAATTTTAAATGAATCAAACAAAACTTTTTCTTTTCTTTTTCGTTGCTTTAAAGTATGATGAACAGCAAGAACAAAAATATGCAGGAACAAAACTTGAAACAAAAAGAAACAGTTTTATGGATTTTCGGTTTATGAATGGAAAAAACAAATGCAAGCAAGTATGCGATGCAAGGATAGATATCACCTGAGTCAGGAGCTTAAGCTCTGATACCAAAATGTTGTAGGCACAGGGGGGCTAACCCACAAATGGGTTGAATGGTGGAACCAAGGTTTAAACTTGAAAACAAAAAGAACCGATTTTTATGAGTTTTTAGAGTTTTATAATGCAAACAGAAACAAATATGAATATGAATCAAAATGATAATATGAATAAAAACAAATAGAAAAGGGATAGATTGATGGAGATGGGATCTTTGTTGCTGGATGTGAATCACTCTCAACAAGGATCAATGGATGGGAGATGAATGAAGATGGAACCGGTCTTGCTGGATGTGTATCACTCTCAAGATCGATTAATGGATGGAGATGGGATGATGGACGCCAAAAAGCTCTGTGAAAGGAGGCTTTGATAAGTCAAGTTGCTCCAGAGTTGTTTCTCACACACTCAAAAGACTTAGAACAATAGTTTTGACAAAACTAGAAAAACTGAATAATTCATAATACTTTCAAAGATGGGTAATTTACAATGAAACAAAGACTAGAGCTTTATACGCTCGACCAAGGACCCTCTAACAGTCATAAAAATGACATAAGGAAAGAAATAAAATCGAAATAATAAACTTGGAAGCAAAGGAATTGATGGCTCCATGAAAACTAGCCGTTGGAGGCTTTATGATGAGAATCTTGGCCAAATGAATGTAGATGGTGTTCTCATTGTATCTGGACGGTTTGAGGGGATAACTAAGCTTCCTGGGAACCTTCTTGATGGTTTGGAGGGTTCTGAGGCAAGAAGCTCCAAATAAGGCAAGTTGGGGTTAATGAGGATCCTCCTCATCCTATATGGGCTGATGCATGGAATGAACTTGTCTGACTCTTCTGGACCATTGGATGGACTTCCTGAATGCATAAATAGATCTCCTGGTCGCCAATGTCTGTTTTGAAACTGATTGAACCGGTTAGCTTCCAATTGAGGCAAGTGTAGAACTGGTTTAACCGGTTTTGGAGATTGGATCATAATTTTATAATTCTGGGGCCATTTCTCCTGATCTTGGGCTTTCTGGAAACCTGAGAGATCCCTCTTGAATCCTATGATGGGCTTTGGTTCAGGCCGCTCCTTCTTTGTGCTGGAATCTCCTTCTAAAGTCGGGTACTCGCAGATGAACGGGCTGGAAAACTTCTGACTTGTAAAATTCATACCTTCTTGCTCCGTAAATATTTTGGCTCGATTCCAATTGGGCTGGACTCCTTCTTGAGTGTAAAATCCAATAAATTTGGTTTCATGTTGAAAGTCCTTCTGGTTGTGGAGATATACGCCTTTCACTGAACCTCGGTCGATGGTACCTTCTAGATGGCCGGTTTGGACGGTTTGGTGAGACTCTGATTGAACTATGGATTTCGTGACCACAACATGGTTGGATTGGAATTGCTTGGAATGGATCAAACCCAAAGATTGTCCAATCTTTCCATAAATAGCTCCGGTTGGATTTAAGTGATTCTCCATTGAACCGACTGATCTCCTGGGTTCTGGTGCAGCTAAGGACTTCTGGAATACCTCCGGATTGGTTGAAATGATCTCCTGATCGCCAATGTCTGGTTTGAAGATGATTGAACCGGTTAGCTTCCAATTGAGGCAAGTGTAGAATTGGTTTGACCGGTTTTGGAGATTGGATCATAACTTCATAATTCCGTGGCCATTTCTCCTGATCTTGGGCTTTCTGGAAAGCTGATAAACTTCTCTTGACTCCTATGATGGGCTTTGTTTCAGGTCGCTCCTTACATGAGCTTAAATCTCCTTCTAAAGTCGGATACTCGCAGATGGATGGGCTGAGAAACCTCCGAGTTGTAAAATTCATAACTTCTTTCTCCGTGAATATTTTGACCCAATTCCAATTGGCCTGGAATCCTTCTTGAGTTTAGAATCCATAAAAATTAGCCTCGTGATTTAAACCCTCCTGGTTTGTAAGATATGGCATTTTTAGTGCACATATGTCCTAATTTGCGCCATGGCTGGTTGAGTAGGGCTTTGGGTTGACCTCTGGTTCAGTTGCTGATCTGATGACCACATCATCCCCTCCCTCTTGACAAGTTTTCGACCATGAAACTGTATAATCTGCACCAAGATAGAGCAAGTCAGCTTTCATTCTCTTTTGAGATTCTAAAGCCTTACCTTGGTATTGTTTTGGTTTTGCTTCTTTAAGCAATATGGACTGCATTGTCTCTTAAACAATCTTCTGGTCCATCACAAGAGTCACGCCTGGTGGTTCTTCTTCTTTAAATTCTTGCTCCTTAAGTCCTGTTACAACACCCTTTGACAAAGACAAGTGCATTATACAATAATTTGGAACCAATAAATCAGATTGAATAAAACTATCACTTTTCATAGATAAATCTGTTTTCTTTTCTAGTGATGTCTCTATCAATATTTGTTTACTTGGACAAACTACAGCAAAGTGTCCACTTTTATGACATCTATAACATGTCTGATCTTTTAAACTTTTAGAGTTAGAAGACTTACATTGGCTTGTTGTCTCTTCTTTCTTTGGACTTGGAATCTCTTTATTCCTTAAGTCATGGACAGCTTTTGATTCCAACAAGGATGTTGAATTCGTGTCTTTCTGGACCTCAGGACCTGTCTTAACATTCTTGGACAAAGACAAGTGACTCATACCAGTGGGAGATGATTTATAAACAAATTTATCAAGTATAGGACTTACCTTGGCCTTTCCTTGAAGAATTGGTTTGTCTGATTTTTCTTTGTATCTAGCCAATGTGTCTGGGCTGAAAAGGTTCTTCTCCATGGACTTTGGGACCTCATAAGGTTGGTATTGATCATAGAAAACGGTGGACCTCTTGTCTGGCCGAATCTGGTCTTGATGGAACAAGCTTCTATGGCCTTCTTTTGGTACTCTTCTCTTTGCCTCTTTATACCCATGGCTTGAAAACCTTCTTGGGTATCTTTCTCTGACTTCTGGTGAGGGACGTGATGACACATATTTCCTGATCATGACATCTTTAAGATCTTCCTAGTTGGTGACAACCTCTTCTGGACTTTTACCATGTGTCTTATCTACTCTTTTCAACCATGAGTAAGCTTTTCCGGAAAGTTGCTTGATGGCATTAGCTAGCCTCTCCTTCTTTGGCACGCCATAGTATGTAAAGCAATCATCCATGGTTCTTTCCCATGTTAGATACTCACTTGACCAACTGCTTCCTGAAAAAGAATAAATATTAACATCATCAATAGAGTTATAATCATGATAAGAATTATTTGAGTATTCATGAGTATAAGAAGTTTGGTGTTTGGTGATCCATGAAGGATCTGGTGGCTTGGGCTCAACATAGCCATCATCTAGTGCATCTCCAAATCTTCTTTCTCCTTGCTGTGGTCGTTGGCCTTGTGCCTTGTTTCTTTTCTCCAGCTGAGAAATCTGATCTTGTACACCCTTCATAGCAGCCAATAGCTGTTTTTGAGAGGCCAATAAGGCTTGGCTTTGTGCTAATTCTCCCATTTCTTCCTGCAAGCAATCACAAAGATCAAGTGAAGAATAGGGAATTTATGGTCGGATCAGAATAAGAACCAAAATGCAAGCTAGTTAAAACTAAACCGAGAAAATATGCAATGTTGAACCGAAATGAATTAAATTATGCAAACTGACTTCTTTTGTTTTTTTTAATGCAAATCTCGAAATGAAACAATAATAAATGACAATTAACACAAATGAAAAGAAAATATGGAAAGCAAACTAATGCTGAATTTTTTTTTTTTAGTTTTCTTTGGATGAAATGCAACAATTAAATATGCAAATGATATAAACTAAAGCTTAAAAATATTTTCTTTTTCTTTTCTAATGCAATCACGAAATGGACAAGTAGAAATGATATGAAACAATAACTAGGATGATTTCTTTTTGCTTTTGAATTTATGAATGCAAATGAAAAGGAATCAAATTCAAAACAGAAATTTTTATGGGATTTTCTTTTATGGAAACTAATGAATGCAAACACTTTCTTTTGGGATTTTCGATTTTTTAAATGAATCAAACAAAACTTTTTCTTTTCTTATTCGTGGCTTTAAATTATGATGAACAGCAAGAACAAAAATATGCAGAAACAAAACTTGAAATAAAAAGAAACCGTTTTTATGGATTTTCGGTTTATGAATGGAAAAACAAATGCAAAAAAGTATGAGATGCAAGGATAGATATAACCTGAGTCAGGAGCTTAAGCTCTGATACCAAAATGTTGTAGGCACAGGGGAGGGTAACCCACGAATTGGTTAGAATGGTGGAACCAAGCTTAAATCGGATCGACCAGAGATGTGGCCGATTGGTCGATATGGCCGGATTATGACTTGATAACCTGAAACAAAGGGAATTAAATGATATGAGGTTTATGATATGAATAAAACAAGAACAATAAACAAAAGAAAGGGATAGATATGGCGGAATCAAGCTGCTGGATGTGTATCACTCTCAGCTTGATTAGAAGATGAACTGAAGTGGATTTGCGGAGGAAGGTTTGATTGAATCTCTCAATCTGATGGAATGATGGATCGAAGTGATTGACTCTCTCAATCTTTGTACTGAGCTTGTTTTATTTGCACAAACAAACTAGACTCACGAAATCAATAAGACAACAAAGAATCTCTCTTTAAATCCTAAAGACCGATATTTTATGCAAAGAACAACTTTGATAAAACAGAATAAACTTTCTATTAACTTGGTGATTAAGGGTGCTCTTTACAATCGACGTCTAGGAGCTTATATAAGGCTCAGAGACAAAGGTCCTAACGTTCTAAAACAAATAGAATAGGAAACAAATCAAGCAAAGTAACAAAATCGGAAACTAGCCGTTGGAACCTTTTATGGGATTTTGGCTCCAAGTGAAGAAATTTGATTTGCTTGAATCTGTACGGTTTAAGGGGATAAAAGAGCTTTCTTGGGACCTTCTTGAATGCTTCGTAGATGCTGATCTCGTCCTTGCCTTGGTAGAAAAAGAGCTGTTGGAGTTTGAATGCAAGAGACTCCAAATAAGGCAGTTTGGTGATAATGGAGATCTTCTTATTCCTATGTGGGCTAGTGCATGGGATGAAGTTGTAGAACTCTTCTGGCTCTTGTATAATGTCTCCTGGATGTCATGGTTTAGTCTGGACGTCGTCTGGTTCTCCTGGTTGGATTGGAATTGCTTGGAATGGATCAAACCGAAAGATTGTCCAATCTTTCCTTAAATAGCTCCGGTTGGATTTAAGTGATTCTCCATTGAACCGACTGATCTCCTGGGTTCTGATGCAGCTAAGGACTTCTGGAATACCTCCTGATTGGTTGAAATTATCTCCTGATCGCCAATGTCTGGTTTGAAGATGATTGAACCGGTTAGCTTCCAATTGAGGCAAGTGTAGAACTGGTTTGACCGGTTTTGGAGATTGGATCATAACTTCATAATTCCGTGGCCATTTCTCCTGATCTTGGGCTTTCTGGAAAGCTGATAAACTCCTCTTGACTCCTATGATGGGCTTTGCTTCAGGCCGCTCCTTACCTGAGCTTAAATCTCCTTCTAAAGTCGGATACTCGCAGATGGACGGGCTGAGAAACCTCCGAGTTGTAAAATTCATAACTTCTTTCTCCCTGAATATTTTGACCCAATTCCAATTGGCCTGGACTCATTCTTGAGTGTAAAATCCATAACAATTAGCCTCGTGATTAAAACCCTCCTGGTTTGTAGGATATGGCATTTTTAGTACACGTATGTCCTGATTTGCGCCTTCGCTGGTTGAGTGGGGCTTTGGGTTGACCTCCGGTTCAGTTGCTGATCTGATGACCACATCATCGGTCCTTGGACTCAGCATGCTGGCCCTTCCCGTGGACTGTTTGGGTGATTTTGGCCTACGTGGACTGTCTGTTCAATACACACATGACGTCCGTGGGTGTCCGCCAGCACACACAGGACGTCCGTGTCTGTCCGTGTGTGTCCTTGTGTGTCCGTAAGCACCACATGACGTCCGTGGCTGCCCATCAGTACACATATCAGCACGGTGGTCCTCGGACTCTGCACGCTGACCCTTCCCGTGGACTGTTCGGGTGATATTGGCGCATGTGGGCTGTCTGTTCAGTACACACAGGACGTCTGTGGGTGTCCGCCAGCACAGACAGGACGTCCGTGGCTGTCCGTCAGCACACACAGGACGTCTGTGGCTGTCCGTCAGCACACACAGGACGTCCGTGGCTGTTCGTGTGTGTCCATCAGGACACACATGACGTCTGTGGCTGTCCATCAGTACACATATCAGCACGTTGGTCCTTTGACTCAGCACGCTGACCCTTCCCGTGGACTGTTCGGGTGATTTTATTCCACGTGGGCTGTCTGTTCAGTACACACAGGACGTCCGTGGGTGTCCACCAACACACACAGGACGTCCGTGGCTGTCTGTGGCTGTCCGTCAGCACATACAGGACGTTTGTGGCTGTCTGTGTGTGTCCGTGTGTGTCTGTCAGCACACACATGACGTCCGTGGCTGTCTATCAGTACACATATCCGCACATTGGTCCTTGGACTCAGCACGCTGACCCTTCCCGTGGACTGTTCGGGTGATTTTGGCCCACGTGGGCTGTCTACTCAGTACACACAGGACGTCTGTGGGTGTCCGCCAGCACACACGGGACGTCCGTGGCTCTTCGTGGCTGTCCGTCAGCGCACACAGGACGTCCGTGGCTGTCCGTGTGTGTCCGTCAGCACACATAAGATGTCCGTGGCTGTCCATCAGTACACATATCAGCACGTTGGTCCTTGTACTCAGCACGCTGGACCTTCCCGTGGACTGTTCGGGTGATTTTCGCCCATGTGGGCTGTCTGTTCAGTACACACAGTACGTCCACGGGTGTCCGCCAGCACACACAGGACATCTGTGGCTGTCCATCAGCACACACAGGAAGTCTGTGGCTGTCTGTGTGTGTCCGTGTGTGTCCGTCAGCACACACAGGACGTCCGTGGCTGTCCATCAGTACACATATCAGCATGCTGGTCCTTGGACTCAGCATGCTGGCCCTTTCCCATGGACAGTTCGGGTGATTTTGGCCCACGTGGGCTGTCTGTTCAGTACACACTGGACGTCTGTGGGTGTCCGCCAGCACACACAGGACGTCCGTGGCTGTCCGTCAGCACACACAGGACGTCCGTGGCTGTCCGTGGCTGTCCGTCAGCACACACAAGACGTCTGTGGCTGTCCGTGTGTGTCCGTCAGGACACACGGGACGTCCGTGGCTGTCCATCAGTACACATATCAGCACGTTGGTCCTTCGACTCAGCACGCTGACCCTTTCCATGGACTGTTCGGGTGATTTTGGTCCACGTGGGCTGTCTGTTCAGTACACACAGGACGTCCGTGGGTGTCCCCCAGCACACACAGGACGTCCGTGGCTGTCCGTGGCTGTCCGTCAGCACACACAAGATGTGCGTGGCTGTCTGTGTGTGTCCGTCAGCTCACACAGGACGTCCGTGGCTGTCCGTGTGTGTCCGTGTGTGTCCGTCAGCACACACAGGACGTCCGTGGCTGTCCATCAGTACACATATCAGCACGCTGGTCCTTGGACTCAGCACGCTGGCCCTTCCCGTGGTGGACTGTTCGGGTGATTTTGGCCCATGTGGGCTGTCTGTTCTGTACACACAGGACGTCCGTGGGTGTCCGTCAGCACACAAAGGGCGTCCGTGGGTGTCCGTCAGCACACACATGACGTCTGTGGCTGTCCGTGTGTGTCTTTGTATGTCCATGTGTGTCCGTGTGTGTCCGTCAGCACACATAGGACGTCTGTGGCTGTCCATCAGTACACATATCAGCACGTTGGTCCTTGGACTCAGCACGCTGACCCTTCCCGTGGACTGTTCGGGTGATTTTGGCCCACATGGGCAGTCTGTTCAGTACACACAGGACGTCCGTGGGTGGCCGCCAGCACACACAGGACGTTCGTGGGTGTCCGCCAGCACACACATGACGTCCGTGGCGGTCCATGTCTGTCCGTCAACACACACATGACGTCCGTGGCTGTCCTTGTGTGTCCGTGTGTGTCAGTCAGCACACACAAGACGTCCGTGGCTGTCTATCAGTACACATATCAGCATGTTGGTCCTTGGACTCAACACGCTGACCCTTCTTGTGGACTGTTCGGGTGTTTTTGGCCCACGTGGGCTGTCTTTTCAGTACACACAGGACGTCCGTGGGTGTCCGCCAGAACACACAGGACGTCCGTGGCTGTCCATCAGCACACACAGGACGTCTGTGGCTGTCCATCAGTACACATATCAGCATGCTGATCCTTGGACTCATCACGGTGGCCTTCCCGTGGACTGTTCAGGTAATTTTGGCCCACGTGGGCTGTCTGTTTAGTACACACATGACGTCCGTGGGTGTCCGTCAGCACACACAGGACGTCCGTGGGTGTCCGTTAGCACACACAGGACAAAAAAGATCGAAAGCGGATTCTCAAGGTGTTTTTGATGCTTTCTTAACGCCGTTAACCTCGATGCACTTTTTCGCTCGAAACAAAACGGCAAGAAAATCATGTGCGGCCCACGGCCTTACACTTGGATTGGCCGCGAAAAGGATATATAGAAACGAGAGTGATGTACTGACTGGTGCGATCATACCAGCACTAATGCACCGGATCTCATCAGAACTCCGCAGTAAAGCGTGCTTGGGTGAGAGTAGTACTAGGATGGGTGACCTCCCGGGAAGTCCTCGTGTTGCACCCCTTTTTATTTTTTAATTTTTTTTTAGCCTAAAACGAGTCTAAACTTGAAAACCTCATAACCTTTGAACCGTGAGGAACTACGTCGCCCATAGCACCATTTCGGAAAGCCCCAGAAACCATAATGGGCGGTGAATAGGGGGCGCAATTTTTCGGGCTCAAATTCAGCCGTTTTGACCCTCAAACGGGCTGCGGAAAGTTATGGCACGTAAAAAAGATCGAAAGCGGATTCTCAAGGTGTTTTTGATGCTTTCTTAACGCCGTTAACCTCGATGCACTTTTTCGCTCGAAACAAAACGGCAAAAAAATCATGTGGGCCCCACGGCCTTACACTTGGATTGGCCGGGGAAAGGATATATAGAAACGAGAGTGATGTACTGACGGGTGCGATCATACCAGCACTAATGCACCGGATCCCATCAGAACTCCGCAGTGAAGCGTGCTTGGGCGAGAGTAGTACTAGGATGGGTGACCTCCCGGGAAGTCCTCGTGTTGCACCCCTTTTTATTTTATAATTTTTTTTTAGCCTAAAACGAGTCTAAACTTGAAAACCTCATAACTTTTGAACCGTGAGGAACTACGTCGCCCATAGCACCATTTCGGAAAGCCCCAGAAACCATAATGGGTGGTGAATAGGGGGCGCAATTTTTCGGGCTCAAATTCAACCGTTTTGACCCTCAAACGGGCTGCGGAAAGTTATGGCACGTAAAAAAGATCGAAAGCGGATTCTCAAGGTGTTTTTGATGCTTTCTTAACGCCGTTAACCTCGATGCACTTTTTCGCTCGAAACAAAACGGCAAGAAAATCATGTGCGGCCCACGGTCTTACACTTGGATTGGCCGCGAAAAGGATATATAGAAACGAGAGTGATGTACTGTCGGGTGCGATCATACCAGCACTAATGCACCGGATCTCGTCAGAACTCCGCAGTTAAGCGTGCTTGGGCGAGAGTAGTACTAGGATGGGTGACCTCCCGGGAAGTCCTCGTGTTGCACCCGTTTTTATTTTTTATTTTTTTTTAGCCTAAAACGAGTCTAAACTTGAAAACCTCATAACTTTTGAACCGTGAGGAACTACGTCGCCCATAGCACCATTTCGAAAAGCCACAGAAACCATAATGGGCGGTGAATAGGGGGCGCAATTTTTCGGGCTCAAATTCAGCCGTTTTGACCCTCAAACGGGCTGCGGAAAGTTATGGCACGTAAAAAAGATCGAAAGCGGATTCTCAAGGTGTTTTTGATGCTTTCTTAACGCCGTTAACCTCGATGCACTTTTTCGCTCGAAACAAAACGGCAAGAAAATCATGTGCGGCCCACGGCCTTACACTTGGATTGGCCGCGAAAAGGATATATAGAAACGAGAGTGATGTACTGACGGGTGCGATCATACCAGCACTAATGCACCGGATCCCATCAGAACTCCGCAGTTAAGCGCGCTTGGGCGAGAGTAGTATTAGGATGGGTGACCTCCCGGGAAGTCTTCGTGTTGCACACCTTTTTATTTTATAATTTTTTTTAGCCTAAAACGAGTCTAAACTTGAAAACCTCATAAATTTTGAACCGTGAGGAACTACGTCGCCCATAGCACCATTTCGGAAAGCCCCAGAAACCATAATGGGCGGTGAATAGGGGGCGCAATTTTCGGGCTGAAATTCAGCCGTTTTGACCCTCAAACGGGCTGCGGAAAGTTATGGCACGTAAAAAAGATCGAAAGCGGATTCTCAAGGTGTTTTTGATGCTTTCTTAACGCCGTTAACCTCGATGCACTTTTTCGCTCGAAACAAAACGGCAAGAAAATCATGTGCGGCCCACGGTCTTACACTTGGATTGGCCGCGAAAAGGATATATAGAAACGAGAGTGATGTACTGACGGGTGCGATCATACCAGCACTAATGCACTGGATCTCGTCAGAACTCCGCAGTTTAGCGTGCTTGGGCGAGAGTAGTACTAGGATGGGTGACCTACCGGGAAGTCCTCGTGTTGCACCCCTTTTTATTTTATAATTTTTTTTAGCCCAAAACAAGTCTAAACTTGAAAACCTCATAACTTTTGAACCGTGAGGAACTACGTCGCCCATAGCACCATTTCGGAAAGCCCCAGAAACCATAATGGGCGGTGAATAGGGGGCGCAATTTTTCGGGCTCAAATTCAACCGTTTTGACCCTCAAACGGGCTGCGGAAAGTTATGGCACGTAAAAAAGATCGAAAGCGGATTCTCAAGGTGTTTTTGATGCTTTCTTAACGCCGTTAACCTCGATGCACTTTTTCGCTCGAAACAAAACGGCAAGAAAATCATGTGCGGCCCACGGTCTTACACTTGGATTGGCCGCGAAAAGGATATATAGAAACGAGAGTGATGTACTGACGGGTGCGATCATACCAGCACTAATGCACCGGATCTCGTCAGAACTCCGCAGTTAAGCGTGCTTGGGCGAGAGTAGTACTAGGATGGGTGACCTACCGGGAAGTCCTCGTGTTGCAACCGTTTTTATTTTTTATTTTTTTTTTAGCCCAAAACGAGTCTAAACTTGAAAACCTCATAACTTTTGAACCGTGAGGAACTACGTCGCCCATAGCACCATTTCGAAAAGCCACAGAAACCATAATGGGCGGTGAATAGGGGGCGCAATTTTTCGGGCTCAAATTCAGCCGTTTTGACCCTCAAAGGGGCTGCGGAAAGTTATGGCACGTAAAAAAGATCGAAAGCGGATTCTCAAGGTGTTTTTGATGCTTTCTTAACGCCGTTAACCTCGATGCACTTTTTCGCTCGAAACAAAGCGGCAAGAAATCATGTGCGGCCCACGGCCTTACACTTGGATTGGGCCCGCAAAAGGATATATAGAAACGAGAGTGATGTACTGACTGGTGCGATCATACCAGCACTAATGCACCGGATCTCATCAGAACTCCGCAGTAAAGCGTGCTTGGGTGAGAGTAGTACTAGGATGGGTGACCTCCGGGAAGTCCTCGTGTTGCACCCCTTTTTATTTTTTAATTTTTTTTTAGCCTAAAACGAGTCTAAACTTGAAAACCTCCTAACCTTTGAACCGTGAGGAACTACGTCGCCATAGCACCATTTCGGAAGCCCGAAAACCATAATGGGCGGGAATAGGGGGCGCAATTTTTCGGGCTCAAATTCAGCCGTTTTGACCCTCAAACGGGCCTGCGGAAAGTTATGGCACGTAAAAAAGATCGAAAAGCGGATTCTCAGGTGTTTTTGATGCTTCTTAACGCCGTTAACCTCGATGCACGTTTTTCGCTCGAAACAAAACGGCAAAAAATCATGTGGGGCCCACGGCCTTACACTTGGATTGGCCGGGGAAAGGATATATAGAAACGAGAGTGATGTACGACGGGTGCGATCATACCAGCACTAATGCACCGGATCCCATCAGAACTCCGCAGTGAAGCGTGCCTTGGGCGAGAGTAGTACTAGGATGGGTGACCTCCCGGGAAGTCCTCGTGTTGCAACCACCTTTTATTAATAATTTTTTTTAGCCTAAAACGAGTCTAAACTTGAAAAACCTCATAACTTTTGAACCGTGAGGAACTACGTCGCCCATAGCACCATTTCGGGAAGCCCCAGAAACCATAATGGGCGGTGAATAGGGGGCGCATTTTTTGGGCTCAAATTCAACCGTTTTGACCCTCAAACGGGCTGCGGAAAGTTATGGCACGTAAAAAAGATCGAAAGCGGATTCTCAAGGTGTTTTTGATGCTTTCTTAACGCCGTTAACCTCGATGGGTACTTGTTCGCTCGAAACAAAACGGCAAGAAAATCATGTGCGGCCCACGGTCTTACACTTGATTTGCCGCGAAAAGGATATATAGAAACGAGAGTGATGTACTGACGGGTGCGATCATACCAGCACTAATGCACCGGATCTCGTCAGAACTCCGCAGTTAAGCGTGCTTGGGCGAGAGTAGTACTAGGCTGGGTGACCTCCCGGGAAGTCCTCGTGTTGCAACAGTTTTTATTTTTAATTTTTTTTTTAGCTAAACTTGAAAACCTCATAACTTTTGAACCGTGAGGAACTACGTCGCCCATAGCACCATTTCGGAGAGCCCCAGAAACCATAATGGGCGGTGAATAGGGGGCGCAATTTTTCGGGCTCAAATTCAGCCGTTTTGACCCTCAAACGGGCTGCGGAAAGTTATGGCACGTAAAAAAGATCGAAAGCGGATTCTCAAGGTGTTTTTGATGCTTTCTTAACGCCGTTAACCTCGATGCACTTTTTCGCTCGAAACAAAACGGCAAGAAAATCATGCGCGCCCCACGGCCTTACACTTGGATTGGCCGCGAAAAGGATATATAGAAACGAGAGTGATGTACTGTCGGGTGCGATCATACCAGCACTAATGCACCGGATCCCATCAGAACTCCGCAGTTAAGCGTGCTTGGGCGAGAGTAGTAGTACTAGGATGGGTGACCTCCCGGGAAGTCCTCGTGTTGCACCCCTTTTTATTTTTAATTTTTTTTTAGCCTAAAACGAGTCTAAACTTGAAAACCTCATAACTTTTGAACCGTGAGGAACT
The DNA here is from genome assembly GCF_000309985.2 of Brassica rapa. NCBI lineage: Eukaryota > Viridiplantae > Streptophyta > Magnoliopsida > Brassicales > Brassicaceae > Brassica > Brassica rapa. Next base: position 23,020 of record NW_022610618.1, read on the forward strand.
ACGTCGCCCATAGCACCATTTCGGAAAGCCCCAGAAACCATAATGGGCGGTGAATAGGGGGCGCAATTTTTCGGGCTCAAATTCAGCCGTTTTGACCCTCAAACGGGCTGCGGAAAGTTATGGCACGTAAAAAAGATCGAAAGCGGATTCTCAAGGTGTTTTTGATGCTTTCTTAACGCCGTTAACCTCGATGCACTTTTTCGCTCGAAACAAAACGGCAAGAAAATCATGCGCGCCCCACGGCCTTACACTTGGATTGGCCGCGAAAAGGATATATAGAAACGAGAGTGATGTACTGTCGGGTGCGATCATACCAGCACTAATGCACCGGATCCCATCAGAACTCCGCAGTTAAGCGTGCTTGGGCGAGAGTAGTACTAGGATGGGTGACCTCCCGGGAAGTCCTCGTGTTGCACCCCTTTTATTTTACCAGCACTTAATTTTTTTTAGCCTAAAACGAGTCTAAACTTGAAAACCCCATAACTTTTGAACCGTGAGGAACTACGTCGCCCATAGCACCATTTCGGAAAGCCCCAGAAACCATAATGGCGGTGAATAGGGGGCGCAATTTTTCGGGCTCAAATTCAGCCGTTTTGACCCTCAAACGGGCTGCGGAAAGTTATGGCACGTAAAAAAGATCGAAAGCGGATTCTCAAGGTGTTTTTGATGCTTTCTTAACGCCGTTAACCTCGATGCACTTTTTCGCTCGAAACAAAACGGCAAAAAAATCATGTGGGCCCCACGGCCTTACACTTGGATTGGCCGCGAAAAGGATATATAGAAACGAGAGTGATGTACTGACGGGTGCGATCATACCAGCACTAATGCACCGGATCCCATCAGAACTCCGCAGTGAAGCGTGCTTGGGCGAGAGTAGTACTAGGATGGGTGACCTCCCGGGAAGTCCTCGTGTTGCACCCCTTTTTATTTTATAATTTTTTTTTAGCCTAAAACGAGTCTAAACTTGAAAACCTCATAACTTTTGAACCGTGAGGAACTACGTCGCCCATAGCACCATTTCGGAAAGCCCCAGAAACCATAATGGGCGGTGAATAGGGGGCGCAATTTTTCGGGCTCAAATTCAGCCGTTTTGACCCTCAAACGGGCTGCGGAAAGTTATGGCACGTAAAAAAGATCGAAAGCGGATTCTCAAGGTGTTTTTGATGCTTTCTTAACGCCGTTAACCTCGATGCACTTTTTCGCTCGAAACAAAACGGCAAGAAAATCATGTGGGCCCCACGGCCTTACACTTGGATTGGCCGCGAAAAGGATATATAGAAACGAGAGTGATGTACTGACGGGTGCGATCATACCAGCACTAATGCACCGGATCCCATCAGAACTCCGCAGCTAAGCGTGCTTGGGCGAGAGTAGTACTAGGATGGGTGACCTCCCGGGAAGTCCTCGTGTTGCACCCCTTTTATTTTTTAATTTTTTTTAGCCTAAAACGAGTCTAAACTTGAAAACCCCATAACTTTTGAACCGTGAGAAACTACGTCGCCCATAGCACCATTTCGGAAAGCCCCAGAAACCATAATGGGCGGTGAATAGGGGGCGCAATTTTTCGGGCTCAAATTCAGCCGTTTTGACCCTCAAACGGGCTGCGGAAAGTTATGGCACGTAAAAAAGATCGAAAGCGGATTCTCAAGGTGTTTTGATGCTTTCTTAACGCCGTTAACCTCGATGCACTTTTTCGCTCGAAACAAAACGGCAAGAAAATCATGCGCGGCCCCACGGCCTTACACTTGGATTGGCCGCGAAAAGGATATATAGAAACGAGAGTGATGTACTGACGGGTGCGATCATACCAGCACTAATGCACCGGATCCCATCAGAACTCCGCAGTTAAGCGTGCTTGGGCGAGAGTAGTACTAGGATGGGTGACCTCCCGGGAAGTCCTCGTGTTGCACCCCTTTTTATTTTTAATTTTTTTTTAGCCTAAAACGAGTCTAAACTTGAAAACCTCATAACTTTTGAACCGTGAGGAACTACGTCGCCCATAGCACCATTTCGGAAAGCCCCAGAAACCATAATGGGCGGTGAATAGGGGGCGCAATTTTTCGGGCTCAAATTCAGCCGTTTTGACCCTCAAACGGGCTGCGGAAAGTTATGGCACGTAAAAAAGATCGAAAGCGGATTCTCAAGGTGTTTTTGATGCTTTCTTAACGCCGTTAACCTCGATGCACTTTTTCGCTCGAAACAAAACGGCAAGAAAATCATGCGCGCCCCACGGCCTTACACTTGGATTGGCCGCGAAAAGGATATATAGAAACGAGAGTGATGTACTGACGGGTGCGATCATACCAGCACTAATGCACCGGATCCCATCAGAACTCCGCAGTTAAGCGTGCTTGGGCGAGAGTAGTACTAGGATGGGTGACCTCCCGGGAAGTCCTCGTGTTGCACCCCTTTTATTTTTAATTTTTTTTTAGCCTAAAACGAGTCTAAACTTGAAAACCTCATAACTTTTGAACCGTGAGGAACTACGTCGCCCATAGCACCATTTCGGAAAGCCCCAGAAACCATAATGGGCGGTGAATAGGGGGCGCAATTTTTCGGGCTCAAATTCAGCCGTTTTGACCCTCAAACGGGCTGCGGAAAGTTATGGCACGTAAAAAAGATCGAAAGCGGATTCTCAAGGTGTTTTTGATGCTTTCTTAACGCCGTTAACCTCGATGCACTTTTTCGCTCGAAACAAAACGGCAAGAAAATCATGTGCGGCCCACGGCCTTACACTTGGATTGGCCGCGAAAAGGATATATAGAAACGAGAGTGATGTACTGACGGGTGCGATCATACCAGCACTAATGCACCGGATCCCATCAGAACTCCGCAGTGAAGCGTGCTTGGGCGAGAGTAGTACTAGGATGGGTGACCTCCCGGGAAGTCCTCGTGTTGCACCCCTTTTTATTTTTATTTTTTTTTTAGCCTAAAACGAGTCTAAACTTGAAAACCTCATAACTTTTGAACCGTGAGGAACTACGTCGCCCATAGCACCATTTCGGAAAGCCCCAGAAACCATAATGGGCGGTGAATAGGGGGCGCAATTTTTCGGGCTCAAATTCAGCCGTTTTGACCCTCAAACGGGCTGCGGAAAGTTATGGCACGTAAAAAAGATCGAAAGCGGATTCTCAAGGTGTTTTTGATGCTTTCTTAACGCCGTTAACCTCGATGCACTTTTTCGCTCGAAACAAAACGGCAAGAAAATCATGTGGGCCCCACGGCCTTACACTTGGATTGGCCGGGGAAAGGATATATAGAAACGAGAGTGATGTACTGACGGGTGCGATCATACCAGCACTAATGCACCGGATCCCATCAGAACTCCGCAGTGAAGCGTGCTTGGGCGAGAGTAGTACTAGGATGGGTGACCTCCCGGGAAGTCCTCGTGTTGCACCCCTTTTTATTTTATAATTTTTTTTTAGCCTAAAACGAGTCTAAACTTGAAAACCTCATAACTTTTGAACCGTGAGGAACTACGTCGCCCATAGCACCATTGAGAAAGCCCCAGAAACCATAATGGGCGGTGAATAGGGGGCGCAATTTTTCGGGCTCAAATTCAGCCGTTTTGACCCTCAAACGGGCTGCGGAAAGTTATGGCACGTAAAAAAGATCGAAAGCGGATTCTCAAGGTGTTTTTGATGCTTTCTTAACGCCGTTAACCTCGATGCACTTTTTCGCTCGAAACAAAACGGCAAGAAAATCATGCGCGCCCCACGGCCTTACACTTGGATTGGCCGCGAAAAGGATATATAGAAACGAGAGTGATGTACTGACGGGTGCGATCATACCAGCACTAATGCACCGGATCCCATCAGAACTCCGCAGTTAAGCGTGCTTGGGCGAGAGTAGTAGTACTAGGATGGGTGACCTCCCGGGAAGTCCTCGTGTTGCACCCCTTTTTATTTTTTAATTTTTTTTTAGCCTAAAACGAGTCTAAACTTGAAAACCTCATAACTTTTGAACCGTGAGGAACTACGTCGCCCATAGCACCATTTCGGAAAGCCCCAGAAACCATAATGGGCGGTGAATAGGGGGCGCAATTTTTCGGGCTCAAATTCAGCCGTTTTGACCCTCAAACGGGCTGCGGAAAGTTATGGCACGTAAAAAAGATCGAAAGCGGATTCTCAAGGTGTTTTTGATGCTTTCTTAACGCCGTTAACCTCGATGCACTTTTTCGCTCGAAACAAAACGGCAAGAAAATCATGCGCGCCCACGGCCTTACACTTGGATTGGCCGCGAAAAGGATATATAGAAACGAGAGTGATGTACTGACGGGTGCGATCATACCAGCACTAATGCACCGGATCCCATCAGAACTCCGCAGCTAAGCGTGCTTGGGCGAGAGTAGTACTAGGATGGGTGACCTCCCGGGAAGTCCTCGTGTTGCACCCCTTTTATTTTTTAATTTTTTTTTAGCCTAAAACGAGTCTAAACTTGAAAACCCCATAACTTTTGAACCGTGAGGAACTACGTCGCCCATAGCACCATTTCGGAAAGCCCCAGAAACCATAATGGGCGGTGAATAGGGGGCGCAATTTTTCGGGCTCAAATTCAGCCGTTTTGACCCTCAAACGGGCTGCGGAAAGTTATGGCACGTAAAAAAGATCGAAAGCGGATTCTCAAGGTGTTTTTGATGCTTTCTTAACGCCGTTAACCTCGATGCACTTTTTCGCTCGAAACAAAACGGCAAGAAAATCATGCGCGCCCCACGGCCTTACACTTGGATTGGCCGCGAAAAGGATATATAGAAACGAGAGTGATGTACTGACGGGTGCGATCATACCAGCACTAATGCACCGGATCCCATCAGAACTCCGCAGTTAAGCGTGCTTGGGCGAGAGTAGTACTAGGATGGGTGACCTCCCGGGAAGTCCTCGTGTTGCACCCCTTTTTATTTTTTAATTTTTTTTTAGCCTAAAACGAGTCTAAACTTGAAAACCTCATAACTTTTGAACCGTGAGGAACTACGTCGCCCATAGCACCATTTCGGAGAGCCCCAGAAACCATAATGGGCGGTGAATAGGGGGGGCGCAATTTTTCGGGCTCAAATTCAGCCGTTTTGACCCTCAAACGGGCTGCGGAAAGTTATGGCACGTAAAAAAGATCGAAAGCGGATTCTCAAGGTGTTTTTGATGCTTTCTTAACGCCGTTAACCTCGATGCACTTTTTCGCTCGAAACAAAACGGCAAGAAAATCATGCGCGCCCCACGGCCTTACACTTGGATTGGCCGCGAAAAGGATATATAGAAACGAGAGTGATGTACTGACGGGTGCGATCATACCAGCACTAATGCACCGGATCCCATCAGAACTCCGCAGTTAAGCGTGCTTGGGCGAGAGTAGTACTAGGATGGGTGACCTCCCGGGAAGTCCTCGTGTTGCACCCCTTTTTATTTTTAATTTTTTTTTAGCCTAAAACGAGTCTAAACTTGAAAACCTCATAACTTTTGAACCGTGAGGAACTACGTCGCCCATAGCACCATTTCGGAGAGCCCCAGAAACCATAATGGGCGGTGAATAGGGGGCGCAATTTTTCGGGCTCAAATTCAGCCGTTTTGACCCTCAAACGGGCTGCGGAAAGTTATGGCACGTAAAAAAGATCGAAAGCGGATTCTCAAGGTGTTTTTGATGCTTTCTTAACGCCGTTAACCTCGATGCACTTTTTCGCTCGAAACAAAACGGCAAGAAAATCATGCGCGCCCCACGGCCTTACACTTGGATTGGCCGCGAAAAGGATATATAGAAACGAGAGTGATGTACTGACGGGTGCGATCATACCAGCACTAATGCACCGGATCCCATCAGAACTCCGCAGTTAAGCGTGCTTGGGCGAGAGTAGTACTAGGATGGGTGACCTCCCGGGAAGTCCTCGTGTTGCACCCCTTTTTATTTTTTAATTTTTTTTAGCCTAAAACGAGTCTAAACTTGAAAACCTCATAACTTTTGAACCGTGAGGAACTACGTCGCCCATAGCACCATTTCGGAGAGCCCCAGAAACCATAATGGGCGGTGAATAGGGGGCGCAATTTTTCGGGCTCAAATTCAGCCGTTTTGACCCTCAAACGGGCTGCGGAAAGTTATGGCACGTAAAAAAGATCGAAAGCGGATTCTCAAGGTGTTTTTGATGCTTTCTTAACGCCGTTAACCTCGATGCACTTTTTCGCTCGAAACAAAACGGCAAGAAAATCATGCGCGCCCCACGGCCTTACACTTGGATTGGCCGCGAAAAGGATATATAGAAACGAGAGTGATGTACTGACGGGTGCGATCATACCAGCACTAATGCACCGGATCCCATCAGAACTCCGCAGTTAAGCGTGCTTGGGCGAGAGTAGTACTAGGATGGGTGACCTCCGGGAAGTCCTCGTGTTGCACCCCTTTTTATTTTTTAATTTTTTTTAGCCTAAAACGAGTCTAAACTTGAAAACCTCATAACTTTTGAACCGTGAGGAACTACGTCGCCCATAGCACCATTTCGGAGAGCCCCAGAAACCATAATGGGCGGTGAATAGGGGGCGCAATTTTTCGGGCTCAAATTCAGCCGTTTTGACCCTCAAACGGGCTGCGGAAAGTTATGGCACGTAAAAAAGATCGAAAGCGGATTCTCAAGGTGTTTTTGATGCTTTCTTAACGCCGTTAACCTCGATGCACTTTTTCGCTCGAAACAAAACGGCAAGAAAATCATGCGCGCCCCACGGCCTTACACTTGGATTGGCCGCGAAAAGGATATATAGAAACGAGAGTGATGTACTGACGGGTGCGATCATACCAGCACTAATGCACCGGATCCCATCAGAACTCCGCAGTTAAGCGTGCTTGGGCGAGAGTAGTACTAGGATGGGTGACCTCCCGGGAAGTCCTCGTGTTGCACCCCTTTTTATTTTTTAATTTTTTTTTGCCTAAAACGAGTCTAAACTTGAAAACCTCATAACTTTTGAACCGTGAGGAACTACGTCGCCCATAGCACCATTTCGGAGAGCCCCAGAAACCATAATGGGCGGTGAATAGGGGGCGCAATTTTTCGGGCTCAAATTCAGCCGTTTTGACCCTCAAACGGGCTGCGGAAAGTTATGGCACGTAAAAAAGATCGAAAGCGGATTCTCAAGGTGTTTTTGATGCTTTCTTAACGCCGTTAACCTCGATGCACTTTTTCGCTCGAAACAAAACGGCAAGAAAATCATGCGCGCCCCACGGCCTTACACTTGGATTGGCCGCGAAAAGGATATATAGAAACGAGAGTGATGTACTGACGGGTGCGATCATACCAGCACTAATGCACCGGATCCCATCAGAACTCCGCAGTTAAGCGTGCTTGGGCGAGAGTAGTACTAGGATGGGTGACCTCCCGGGAAGTCCTCGTGTTGCACCCCTTTTTATTTTTTAATTTTTTTTTAGCCTAAAACGAGTCTAAACTTGAAAACCTCATAACTTTTGAACCGTGAGGAACTACGTCGCCCATAGCACCATTTCGGAAAGCCCCAGAAACCATAATGGGCGGTGAATAGGGGGCGCAATTTTTCGGGCTCAAATTCAGCCCGTTTTGACCCTCAAACGGGCTGCGGAAAGTTATGGCACGTAAAAAAGATCGAAAGCGGATTCTCAAGGTGTTTTTGATGCTTTCTTAACGCCGTTAACCTCGATGCACTTTTTCGCTCGAAACAAAACGGCAAGAAAATCATGCGCGCCCCACGGCCTTACACTTGGATTGGCCGCGAAAAGGATATATAGAAACGAGAGTGATGTACTGACGGGTGCGATCATACCAGCACTAATGCACCGGATCCCATCAGAACTCCGCAGTTAAGCGTGCTTGGGCGAGAGTAGTACTAGGATGGGTGACCTCCCGGGAAGTCCTCGTGTTGCACCCCTTTTTATTTTTTAATTTTTTTTAGCCTAAAACGAGTCTAAACTTGAAAACCTCATAACTTTTGAACCGTGAGGAACTACGTCGCCCATAGCACCATTTCGGAGCCCCAGAAACCATAATGGGCGGGTGAATAGGGGGCGCAATTTTTCGGGCTCAAATTCAGCCGTTTTGACCCTCAAACGGGCTGCGGAAAGTTATGGCACGTAAAAAAGATCGAAAGCGGATTCTCAAGGTGTTTTTGATGCTTTCTTAACGCCGTTAACCTCGATGCACTTTTTCGCTCGAAACAAAACGGCAAGAAAATCATGCGCGCCCCACGGCCTTACACTTGGATTGGCCGCGAAAAGGATATATAGAAACGAGAGTGATGTACTGACGGGTGCGATCATACCAGCACTAATGCACCGGATCCCATCAGAACTCCGCAGTTAAGCGTGCTTGGGCGAGAGTAGTACTAGGATGGGTGACCTCCCGGGAAGTCCTCGTGTTGCACCCCTTTTTATTTTTTAATTTTTTTTTAGCCTAAAACGAGTCTAAACTTGAAAACCTCATAACTTTTGAACCGTGAGGAACTACGTCGCCCATAGCACCATTTCGGAGAGCCCCAGAAACCATAATGGGCGGTGAATAGGGGGCGCAATTTTTCGGGCTCAAATTCAGCCGTTTTGACCCTCAAACGGGCTGCGGAAAGTTATGGCACGTAAAAAAGATCGAAAGCGGATTCTCAAGGTGTTTTTGATGCTTTCTTAACGCCGTTAACCTCGATGCACTTTTTCGCTCGAAACAAAACGGCAAGAAAATCATGCGCGCCCCACGGCCTTACACTTGGATTGGCCGCGAAAAGGATATATAGAAACGAGAGTGATGTACTGACGGGTGCGATCATACCAGCACTAATGCACCGGATCCCATCAGAACTCCGCAGTTAAGCGTGCTTGGGCGAGAGTAGTACTAGGATGGGTGACCTCCCGGGAAGTCCTCGTGTTGCACCCCTTTTTATTTTTTAATTTTTTTTTAGCCTAAAACGAGTCTAAACTTGAAAACCTCATAACTTTTGAACCGTGAGGAACTACGTCGCCCATAGCACCATTTCGGAGAGCCCCAGAAACCATAATGGGCGGTGAATAGGGGGCGCAATTTTTCGGGCTCAAATTCAGCCGTTTTGACCCTCAAACGGGCTGCGGAAAGTTATGGCACGTAAAAAAGATCGAAAGCGGATTCTCAAGGTGTTTTTGATGCTTTCTTAACGCCGTTAACCTCGATGCACTTTTTCGCTCGAAACAAAACGGCAAGAAAATCATGCGCGCCCCACGGCCTTACACTTGGATTGGCCGCGAAAAGGATATATAGAAACGAGAGTGATGTACTGACGGGTGCGATCATACCAGCACTAATGCACCGGATCCCATCAGAACTCCGCAGTTAAGCGTGCTTGGGCGAGAGTAGTACTAGGATGGGTGACCTCCCGGGAAGTCCTCGTGTTGCACCCCTTTTTTATTTTTTAATTTTTTTTAGCCTAAAACGAGTCTAAACTTGAAAACCTCATAACTTTTGAACCGTGAGGAACTACGTCGCCCATAGCACCATTTCGGAAAGCCCCAGAAACCATAATGGGCGGTGAATAGGGGGCGCAATTTTTCGGGCTCAAATTCAGCCGTTTTGACCCTCAAACGGGCTGCGGAAAGTTATGGCACGTAAAAAAGATCGAAAGCGGATTCTCAAGGTGTTTTTGATGCTTTCTTAACGCCGTTAACCTCGATGCACTTTTTCGCTCGAAACAAAACGGCAAGAAAATCATGCGCGCCCCACGGCCTTACACTTGGATTGGCCGCGAAAAGGATATATAGAAACGAGAGTGATGTACTGACGGGTGCGATCATACCAGCACTAATGCACCGGATCCCATCAGAACTCCGCAGTTAAGCGTGCTTGGGCGAGAGTAGTACTAGGATGGGTGACCTCCCGGGAAGTCCTCGTGTTGCACCCCTTTTTTTTTTTAATTTTTTTTTAGCCTAAAACGAGTCTAAACTTGAAAACCTCATAACTTTTGAACCGTGAGGAACTACGTCGCCCATAGCACCATTTCGGAGAGCCCCAGAAACCATAATGGGCGGTGAATAGGGGGCGCAATTTTTCGGGCTCAAATTCAGCCGTTTTGACCCTCAAACGGGCTGCGGAAAGTTATGGCACGTAAAAAAGATCGAAAGCGGATTCTCAAGGTGTTTTGATGCTTTCTTAACGCCGTTAACCTCGATGCACTTTTTCGCTCGAAACAAAACGGCAAGAAAATCATGTGGGCCCCACGGCCTTACACTTGGATTGGCCGCGAAAAGGATATATAGAAACGAGAGTGATGTACTGACGGGTGCGATCATACCAGCACTAATGCACCGGATCCCATCAGAACTCCGCAGTTAAGCGTGCTTGGGCGAGAGTAGTACTAGGATGGGTGACCTCCCGGGAAGTCCTCGTGTTGCACCCCTTTTTATTTTTTAATTTTTTTTTAGCCTAAAACGAGTCTAAACTTGAAAACCTCATAACTTTTGAACCGTGAGGAACTACGTCGCCCATAGCACCATTTCGGAGAGCCCCAGAAACCATAATGGGGCGGTGAATAGGGGGCGCAATTTTTCGGGCTCAAATTCAGCCGTTTTGACCCTCAAACGGGCTGCGGAAAGTTATGGCACGTAAAAAAGATCGAAAGCGGATTCTCAAGGTGTTTTTGATGCTTTCTTAACGCCGTTAACCTCGATGCACTTTTTCGCTCGAAACAAAACGGCAAGAAAATCATGCGCGCCCCACGGCCTTACACTTGGATTGGCCGCGAAAAGGATATATAGAAACGAGAGTGATGTACTGACGGGTGCGATCATACCAGCACTAATGCACCGGATCCCATCAGAACTCCGCAGTTAAGCGTGCTTGGGCGAGAGTAGTACTAGGATGGGTGACCTCCCGGGAAGTCCTCGTGTTGCACCCCTTTTTATTTTTTATTTTTTTTTTAGCCTAAAACGAGTCTAAACTTGAAAACCTCATAACTTTTGAACCGTGAGGAACTACGTCGCCCATAGCACCATTTCGGAAGAGCCCCAGAAACCATAATGGGCGGTGAATAGGGGGCGCAATTTTTCGGGCTCAAATTCAGCCGTTTTGACCCTCAAACGGGCTGCGGAAAGTTATGGCACGTAAAAAAGATCGAAAGCGGATTCTCAAGGTGTTTTTGATGCTTTCTTAACGCCGTTAACCTCGATGCACTTTTTCGCTCGAAACAAAACGGCAAGAAAATCATGCGCGCCCCACGGCCTTACACTTGGATTGGCCGCGAAAAGGATATATAGAAACGAGAGTGATGTACTGACGGGTGCGATCATACCAGCACTAATGCACCGGATCCCATCAGAACTCCGCAGCTAAGCGTGCTTGGGCGAGAGTAGTACTAGGATGGGTGACCTCCCGGGAAGTCCTCGTGTTGCACCCCTTTTTATTTTTTAATTTTTTTTTTTGCCTAAAACGAGTCTAAACTTGAAAACCTCATAACTTTTGAACCGTGAGGAACTACGTCGCCCATAGCACCATTTCGGAGAGCCCCAGAAACCATAATGGGCGGTGAATAGGGGGCGCAATTTTTCGGGCTCAAATTCAGCCGTTTTGACCCTCAAACGGGCTGCGGAAAGTTATGGCACGTAAAAAAGATCGAAAGCGGATTCTCAAGGTGTTTTTGATGCTTTCTTAACGCCGTTAACCTCGATGCACTTTTTCGCTCGAAACAAAACGGCAAGAAAATCATGCGCGCCCCACGGCCTTACACTTGGATTGGCCGCGAAAAGGATATATAGAAACGAGAGTGATGTACTGACGGGTGCGATCATACCAGCACTAATGCACCGGATCCCATCAGAACTCCGCAGTTAAGCGTGCTTGGGCGAGAGTAGTACTAGGATGGGTGACCTCCCGGGAAGTCCTCGTGTTGCACCCCTTTTTATTTTTTAATTTTTTTTTAGCCTAAAACGAGTCTAAACTTGAAAACCTCATAACTTTTGAACCGTGAGGAACTACGTCGCCCATAGCACCATTTCGGAGAGCCCCAGAAACCATAATGGGCGGTGAATAGGGGGCGCAATTTTTCGGGCTCAAATTCAGCCGTTTTGACCCTCAAACGGGCTGCGGAAAGTTATGGCACGTAAAAAAGATCGAAAGCGGATTCTCAAGGTGTTTTTGATGCTTTCTTAACGCCGTTAACCTCGATGCACTTTTTCGCTCGAAACAAAACGGCAAGAAAATCATGCGCGCCCCACGGCCTTACACTTGGATTGGCCGCGAAAAGGATATATAGAAACGAGAGTGATGTACTGACGGGTGCGATCATACCAGCACTAATGCACCGGATCCCATCAGAACTCCGCAGTTAAGCGTGCTTGGGCGAGAGTAGTACTAGGATGGGTGACCTCCCGGGAAGTCCTCGTGTTGCACCCCTTTTTATTTTTTAATTTTTTTTAGCCTAAAACGAGTCTAAACTTGAAAACCTCATAACTTTTGAACCGTGAGGAACTACGTCGCCCATAGCACCATTTCGGAGAGCCCCAGAAACCATAATGGGCGGTGAATAGGGGGCGCAATTTTTCGGGCTCAAATTCAGCCGTTTTGACCCTCAAACGGGCTGCGGAAAGTTATGGCACGTAAAAAAGATCGAAAGCGGATTCTCAAGGTGTTTTTGATGCTTTCTTAACGCCGTTAACCTCGATGCACTTTTTCGCTCGAAACAAAACGGCAAGAAAATCATGCGCGCCCACGGCCTTACACTTGGATTGGCCGCGAAAAGGATATATAGAAACGAGAGTGATGTACTGACGGGTGCGATCATACCAGCACTAATGCACCGGATCCCATCAGAACTCCGCAGTAAGCGTGCTTGGGCGAGAGTAGTACTAGGATGGGTGACCTCCCGGGAAGTCCTCGTGTTGCACCCCTTTTTATTTTTTAATTTTTTTTTAGCCTAAAACGAGTCTAAACTTGAAAACCTCATAACTTTTGAACCGTGAGGAACTACGTCGCCCATAGCACCATTTCGGAGAGCCCCAGAAACCATAATGGGCGGTGAATAGGGGGCGCAATTTTTCGGGCTCAAATTCAGCCGTTTTGACCCTCAAACGGGCTGCGGAAAGTTATGGCACGTAAAAAAGATCGAAAGCGGATTCTCAAGGTGTTTTTGATGCTTTCTTAACGCCGTTAACCTCGATGCACTTTTTCGCTCGAAACAAAACGGCAAGAAAATCATGCGCGCCCCACGGCCTTACACTTGGATTGGCCGCGAAAAGGATATATAGAAACGAGAGTGATGTACTGACGGGTGCGATCATACCAGCACTAATGCACCGGATCCCATCAGAACTCCGCAGTTAAGCGTGCTTGGGCGAGAGTAGTACTAGGATGGGTGACCTCCCGGGAAGTCCTCGTGTTGCACCCCTTTTTATTTTTAATTTTTTTTTAGCCTAAAACGAGTCTAAACTTGAAAACCTCATAACTTTTGAACCGTGAGGAACTACGTCGCCCATAGCACCATTTCGGAAAGCCCCAGAAACCATAATGGGCGGTGAATAGGGGGCGCAATTTTTCGGGCTCAAATTCAGCCGTTTTGACCCTCAAACGGGCTGCGGAAAGTTATGGCACGTAAAAAAGATCGAAAGCGGATTCTCAAGGTGTTTTTGATGCTTTCTTAACGCCGTTAACCTCGATGCACTTTTTCGCTCGAAACAAAACGGCAAGAAAATCATGCGCGCCCCACGGCCTTACACTTGGATTGGCCGCGAAAAGGATATATAGAAACGAGAGTGATGTACTGACGGGTGCGATCATACCAGCACTAATGCACCGGATCCCATCAGAACTCCGCAGTTAAGCGTGCTTGGCGCGAGAGTAGTACTAGGATGGGTGACCTCCCGGGAAGTCCTCGTGTTGCACCCCTTTTTATTTTTTAATTTTTTTTTGCCTAAAACGAGTCTAAACTTGAAAACCTCATAACTTTTGAACCGTGAGGAACTACGTCGCCCATAGCACCATTTCGGAGAGCCCCAGAAACCATAATGGGCGGTGAATAGGGGGCGCAATTTTTCGGGCTCAAATTCAGCCGTTTTGACCCTCAAACGGGCTGCGGAAAGTTATGGCACGTAAAAAAGATCGAAAGCGGATTCTCAAGGTGTTTTTGATGCTTTCTTAACGCCGTTAACCTCGATGCACTTTTTCGCTCGAAACAAAACGGCAAGAAAATCATGCGCGCCCACGGCCTTACACTTGGATTGGCCGCGAAAAGGATATATAGAAACGAGAGTGATGTACTGACGGGTGCGATCATACCAGCACTAATGCACCGGATCCCATCAGAACTCCGCAGTTAAGCGTGCTTGGGCGAGAGTAGTACTAGGATGGGTGACCTCCCGGGAAGTCCTCGTGTTGCACCCCTTTTATTTTTTAATTTTTTTTTGCCTAAAACGAGTCTAAACTTGAAAACCTCATAACTTTTGAACCGTGAGGAACTACGTCGCCCATAGCACCATTTCGGAGAGCCCCAGAAACCATAATGGGCGGGTGAATAGGGGGCGCAATTTTTCGGGCTCAAATTCAGCCGTTTTGACCCTCAAACGGGCTGCGGAAAGTTATGGCACGTAAAAAAGATCGAAAGCGGATTCTCAAGGTGTTTTTGATGCTTTCTTAACGCCGTTAACCTCGATGCACTTTTTCGCTCGAAACAAAACGGCAAGAAAATCATGCGCGCCCCACGGCCTTACACTTGGATTGGCCGCGAAAAGGATATATAGAAACGAGAGTGATGTACTGACGGGTGCGATCATACCAGCACTAATGCACCGGATCCCATCAGAACTCCGCAGTTAAGCGTGCTTGGGCGAGAGTAGTACTAGGATGGGTGACCTCCCGGGAAGTCCTCGTGTTGCACCCCTTTTTTTTTAAATTTTTTTTTAGCCTAAAACGAGTCTAAACTTGAAAACCTCATAACTTTTGAACCGTGAGGAACTACGTCGCCCATAGCACCATTTCGGAGAGCCCCAGAAACCATAATGGGCGGGGAATAGGGGGCGCAATTTTTCGGGCTCAAATTCAGCCGTTTTGACCCTCAAACGGGCTGCGGAAAGTTATGTCACGTAAAAAAGATCGAAAGCGGATTCTCAAGGTGTTTTTGATGCTTTCTTAACGCCGTTAACCTCGATGCACTTTTTCGCTCGAAACAAAACGGCAAGAAAATCATGCGCGCCCCACGGCCTTACACTTGGATTGGCCGCGAAAAGGATATATAGAAACGAGAGTGATGTACTGACGGGTGCGATCATACCAGCACTAATGCACCGGATCCCATCAGAACTCCGCAGTTAAGCGTGCTTGGGCGAGAGTAGTACTAGGATGGGTGACCTCCCGGGAAGTCCTCGTGTTGCACCCCTTTTTATTTTTTAATTTTTTTTTGCCTAAAACGAGTCTAAACTTGAAAACCTCATAACTTTTGAACCGTGAGGAACTACGTCGCCCATAGCACCATTTCGGAGAGCCCCAGAAACCATAATGGGCGGTGAATAGGGGGCGCAATTTTTCGGGCTCAAATTCAGCCGTTTTGACCCTCAAACGGGCTGCGGAAAGTTATGGCACGTAAAAAAGATCGAAAGCGGATTCTCAAGGTGTTTTTGATGCTTTCTTAACGCCGTTAACCTCGATGCACTTTTTCGCTCGAAACAAAACGGCAAGAAAATCATGCGCGCCCCACGGCCTTACACTTGGATTGGCCGCGAAAAGGATATATAGAAACGAGAGTGATGTACTGACGGGTGCGATCATACCAGCACTAATGCACCGGATCCCATCAGAACTCCGCAGTTAAGCGTGCTTGGGCGAGAGTAGTACTAGGATGGGTGACCTCCCGGGAAGTCCTCGTGTTGCACCCCTTTTTTTTTTTAATTTTTTTTTAGCCTAAAACGAGTCTAAACTTGAAAACCTCATAACTTTTGAACCGTGAGGAACTACGTCGCCCATAGCACCATTTCGGAGAGCCCCAGAAACCATAATGGGCGGTGAATAGGGGGCGCAATTTTTCGGGCTCAAATTCAGCCGTTTTGACCCTCAAACGGGCTGCGGAAAGTTATGGCACGTAAAAAAGATCGAAAGCGGATTCTCAAGGTGTTTTTGATGCTTTCTTAACGCCGTTAACCTCGATGCACTTTTTCGCTCGAAACAAAACGGCAAGAAAATCATGCGCGCCCCACGGCCTTACACTTGGATTGGCCGCGAAAAGGATATATAGAAACGAGAGTGATGTACTGACGGGTGCGATCATACCAGCACTAATGCACCGGATCCCATCAGAACTCCGCAGTTAAGCGTGCTTGGGCGAGAGTAGTACTAGGATGGGTGACCTCCCGGGAAGTCCTCGTGTTGCACCCCTTTTTATTTTTTAATTTTTTTTTAGCCTAAAACGAGTCTAAACTTGAAAACCTCATAACTTTTGAACCGTGAGGAACTACGTCGCCCATAGCACCATTTCGGAAGCCCAGAAACCATAATGGGCGGTGAATAGGGGGCGCAATTTTTCGGGCTCAAATTCAGCCGTTTTGACCCTCAAACGGGCTGCGGAAAGTTATGGCACGTAAAAAAGATCGAAAGCGGATTCTCAAGGTGTTTTTGATGCTTTCTTAACGCCGTTAACCTCGATGCACTTTTTCGCTCGAAACAAAACGGCAAGAAAATCATGCGCGCCCCACGGCCTTACACTTGGATTGGCCGCGAAAAGGATATATAGAAACGAGAGTGATGTACTGACGGGTGCGATCATACCAGCACTAATGCACCGGATCCCATCAGAACTCCGCAGTTAAGCGTGCTTGGGCGAGAGTAGTACTAGGATGGGTGACCTCCCGGGAAGTCCTCGTGTTGCACCCCTTTTTATTTTTTAATTTTTTTTTAGCCTAAAACGAGTCTAAACTTGAAAACCTCATAACTTTTGAACCGTGAGGAACTACGTCGCCCATAGCACCATTTCGGAAGCCCCAGAAACCATAATGGGCGGTGAATAGGGGGCGCAATTTTTCGGGCTCAAATTCAGCCGTTTTGACCCTCAAACGGGCTGCGGAAAGTTATGGCACGTAAAAAAGATCGAAAGCGGATTCTCAAGGTTGTTTTGATGCTTTCTTAACGCCGTTAACCTCGATGCACTTTTTCGCTCGAAACAAAACGGCAAGAAAATCATGCGCGCCCCACGGCCTTACACTTGGATTGGCCGCGAAAAGGATATATAGAAACGAGAGTGATGTACTGACGGGTGCGATCATACCAGCACTAATGCACCGGATCCCATCAGAACTCCGCAGTTAAGCGTGCTTGGGCGAGAGTAGTACTAGGATGGGTGACCTCCCGGGAAGTCCTCGTGTTGCACCCCTTTTTATTTTTTAATTTTTTTTTAGCCTAAAACGAGTCTAAACTTGAAAACCTCATAACTTTTGAACCGTGAGGAACTACGTCGCCCATAGCACCATTTCGGAAGCCCCAGAAACCATAATGGGCGGTGAATAGGGGGCGCAATTTTTCGGGCTCAAATTCAGCCGTTTTGACCCTCAAACGGGCTGCGGAAAGTTATGGCACGTAAAAAAGATCGAAAGCGGATTCTCAAGGTGTTTTTGATGCTTTCTTAACGCCGTTAACCTCGATGCACTTTTTCGCTCGAAACAAAACGGCAAGAAAATCATGCGCGCCCCACGGCCTTACACTTGGATTGGCCGCGAAAAGGATATATAGAAACGAGAGTGATGTACTGACGGGTGCGATCATACCAGCACTAATGCACCGGATCCCATCAGAACTCCGCAGTTAAGCGTGCTTGGGCGAGAGTAGTACTAGGATGGGTGACCTCCCGGGAAGTCCTCGTGTTGCACACCTTTTTATTTTATAATTTTTTTTAGCCTAAAACGAGTCTAAACATGAAAACCTCATAAATTTTGAACCGTGAGGAACTACGTCGCCCATAGCACCATTGAAAAAGCCCCAGAAACCATAATGGGCGGTGAATAGGGGGCGCAATGTTTCGGGCTGAAATTCAGCCGTTTTGACCCTCAAACGGGCTGCGGAAAGTTATGGCACGTAAAAAAGATCGAAAGCGGATTCTCAAGGTGTTTTTGATGCTTTCTTAACGCCGTTAACCTCGATGCACTTTTTCGCTCGAAACAAAACGGCAAGAAAATCATGCGCGCCCCACGGCCTTACACTTGGATTGGCCGCGAAAAGGATATATAGAAACGAGAGTGATGTACTGACGGGTGCGATCATACCAGCACTAATGCACCGGATCCCATCAGAACTCCGCAGTTAAGCGTGCTTGGGCGAGAGTAGTACTAGGATGGGTGACCTCCCGGGAAGTCCTCGTGTTGCACCCCTTTTTATTTTTTAATTTTTTTTTAGCCTAAAACGAGTCTAAACTTGAAAACCTCATAACTTTTGAACCTTGAGGAACTACGTCGCCCATAGCACCATTTCGGAAAGCCCCATAAAACCATAATGGGCGGTGAATAGGGGGCGCAATTTTTCGGGCTCAAATTCAGCCGTTTTGACCCTCAAACGGGCTGCGGAAAGTTATGGCACGTAAAAAAGATCGAAAGCGGATTTTCAAGGTGTTTTTGATGCTTTCTTAACGCCGTTAACCTCGATGCACTTTTTCGCTCGAAACAAAACGGCAAGAAAATCATGCGCGCCCCACGGCCTTACACTTGGATTGGCCGCGAAAAGGATATATAGAAACGAGAGTGATGTACTGACGGGTGCGATCATACCAGCACTAATGCACCGGATCCCATCAGAACTCCGCAGTTAAGCGTGCTTGGGCGAGAGAGTAGTACTAGGATGGGTGACCTCCCGGGAAGTCCTCGTGTTGCACCCCTTTTTATTTTTTAATTTTTTTTTAGCCTAAAACGAGTCTAAACTTGAAAACCTCATAACTTTTGAACCGTGAGGAACTACGTCGCCCATAGCACCATTTCGGAGAGCCCCAGAAACCATAATGGGCGGTGAATAGGGGGCGCAATTTTTCGGGCTCAAATTCAGCCGTTTTGACCCTCAAACGGGCTGCGGAAAGTTATGGCACGTAAAAAAGATCGAAAGCGGATTCTCAAGGTGTTTTTGATGCTTTCTTAACGCCGTTAACCTCGATGCACTTTTTCGCTCGAAACAAAACGGCAAAAAAAATCATGTGGGCCCCACGGCCTTACACTTGGATTGGCCGCGAAAAGGATATATAGAAACGAGAGTGATGTACTGACGGGTGCGATCATACCAGCACTAATGCACCGGATCCCATCAGAACTCCGCAGTTAAGCGTGCTTGGGCGAGAGTAGTACTAGGATGGGTGACCTCCCGGGAAGTCCTCGTGTTGCACCCCTTTTTATTTTTTAATTTTTTTTTTTGCCTAAAACGAGTCTAAACTTGAAAACCTCATAACTTTTGAACCGTGAGGAACTACGTCGCCCATAGCACCATTTCGGAAAGCCCCAGAAACCATAATGGGCGGTGAATAGGGGGCGCAATTTTTCGGGCTCAAATTCAGCCGTTTTGACCCTCAAACGGGCTGCGGAAAGTTATGGCACGTAAAAAAGATCGAAAGCGGATTCTCAAGGTGTTTTGATGCTTTCTTAACGCCGTTAACCTCGATGCACTTTTTCGCTCGAAACAAAACGGCAAGAAAATCATGCGCGCCCCACGGCCTTACACTTGGATTGGCCGCGAAAAGGATATATAGAAACGAGAGTGATGTACTGACGGGTGCGATCATACCAGCACTAATGCACCGGATCCCATCAGAACTCCGCAGTTAAGCGTGCTTGGGCGAGAGTAGTACTAGGATGGGTGACCTCCCGGGAAGTCCTTGTGTTGCACCCCTTTTAATTTTTTAATTTTTTTTTAGCCTAAAACGAGTCTAAACTTGAAAACCTCATAACTTTTGAACCGTGAGGAACTACGTCGCCCATAGCACCATTTCGGAGAGCCCCAGAAACCATAATGGGCGGTGAATAGGGGCGCAATTTTTCGGGCTCAAATTCAGCCGTTTTGACCCTCAAACGGGCTGCGGAAAGTTATGGCACGTAAAAAAGATCGAAAGCGGATTCTCAAGGTGCTTTTGATGCTTTCTTAACGCCGTTAACCTCGATGCACTTTTTCGCTCGAAACAAAACGGCAAGAAAATCATGCGCGCCCCACGGCCTTACACTTGGATTGGCCGCGAAAAGGATATATAGAAACGAGAGTGATGTACTGACGGGTGCGATCATACCAGCACTAATGCACCGGATCCCATCAGAACTCCGCAGTTAAGCGTGCTTGGGCGAGAGTAGTACTAGGATGGGTGACCTCCCGGGAAGTCCTCGTGTTGCACCCCTTTTATTTTTTAATTTTTTTTTGCCTAAAACGAGTCTAAACTTGAAAACCTCATAACTTTTGAACCGTGAGGAACTACGTCGCCCATAGCACCATTTCGGAGAGCCCCAGAAACCATAATGGGCGGTGAATAGGGGGCGCAATTTTTCGGGCTCAAATTCAGCCGTTTTGACCCTCAAACGGGCTGCGGGGAAAGTTATGGCACGTAAAAAAGATCGAAAGCGGATTCTCAAGGTGCTTTTGATGCTTTCTTAACGCCGTTAACCTCGATGCACTTTTTCGCTCGAAACAAAACGGCAAGAAAATCATGCGCGCCCCACGGCCTTACACTTGGATTGGCCGCGAAAAGGATATATAGAAACGAGAGTGATGTACTGACGGGTGCGATCATACCAGCACTAATGCACCGGATCCCATCAGAACTCCGCAGTAAGCGTGCTTGGGCGAGAGTAGTACTAGGATGGGTGACCTCCCGGGAAGTCCTCGTGTTGCACCCCTTTTTATTTTTTAATTTTTTTTTAGCCTAAAACGAGTCTAAACTTGAAAACCTCATAACTTTTGAACCGTGAGGAACTACGTCGCCCATAGCACCATTTCGGAAAGCCCCAGAAACCATAATGGGCGGTGAATAGGGGGCGCAATTTTTCGGGCTCAAATTCAGCCGTTTTGACCCTCAGACGGGCTGCGGAAAGTTATGGCACGTAAAAAAGATCGAAAGCGGATTCTCAAGTGTTTTGTGTGCTTTCTTAACGCCGTTAACCTCGATGCACTTTTTCGCTCGAAACAAAACGGCAAGAAAATCATGCGCGCCCCACGGCCTTACACTTGGATTGGCCGCGAAAAGGATATATAGAAACGAGAGTGATGTACTGACGGGTGCGATCATACCAGCACTAATGCACCGGATCCCATCAGAACTCCGCAGTTAAGCGTGCTTGGGCGAGAGTAGTACTAGGATGGGTGACCTCCCGGGAAGTCCTCGTGTTGCACCCCTTTTTTTTTTTAATTTTTTTTTAGCCTAAAACGAGTCTAAACTTGAAAACCTCATAACTTTTGAACCGTGAGGAACTACGTCGCCCATAGCACCATTTCGGAAAGCCCCAGAAACCATAATGGGCGGTGAATAGGGGGCGCAATTTTTCGGGCTCAAATTCAGCCGTTTTGACCCTCAAACGGGCTGCGGAAAGTTATGGCACGTAAAAAAGATCGAACTATGGATTCTGAAGGTGTTTTTGATGCTTTCTTAACGCCGTTAACCTCGATGCACTTTTTCGCTCGAAACAAAACGGCAAGAAAATCATGCGCGCCCCACGGCCTTACACTTGGATTGGCCGCGAAAAGGATATATAGAAACAAGAGTGATGTACTGTCGGGTGCGATCATACCAGCACTAATGCACCGGATCCCATCAGAACTCCGCAGTTAAGCGTGCTTGGGCGAGAGTAGTACTAGGATGGGTGACCTCCCGGGAAGTCCTCGTGTTGCACCCCTTTTTTTTTTTAATTTTTTTTTGCCTAAAACGAGTCTAAACTGAAAACCCATAACTTTTGAACCGTGAGGAACTACGTCGCCCATAGCACCATTTCGGAAGAGCCCCAGAAACCATAATGGGCGGTGAATAGGGGGCGCAATTTTTCGGGCTCAAATTCAGCCGTTTTGACCCTCAAACGGGCTGCGGAAAGTTATGGCACGTAAAAAAGATCGAAAGCGGATTCTCAAGGTGTTTTTGATGCTTTCTTAACGCCGTTAACCTCGATGCACTTTTTTTCGCTCGAAACAAAACGGCAAGAAAATCATGCGCGCCCCACGGCCTTACACTTGGATTGGCCGCGAAAAGGATATATAGAAACGAGAGTGATGTACTGACGGGTGCGATCATACCAGCACTAATGCACCGGATCCCATCAGAACTCCGCAGTCAAGCGTGCTTGGGCGAGAGTAGTACTAGGATGGGTGACCTCCCGGGAAGTCCTCGTGTTGCACCCCTTTTTATTTTTTTAATTTTTTTTTAGCCTAAAACGAGTCTAAACTTGAAAACCTCATAACTTTTGAACCGTGAGGAACTACGTCGCCCATAGCACCATTTCGGAGAGCCCCAGAAACCATAATGGGCGGTGAATAGGGGGCGCAATTTTTCGGGCTCAAATTCAGCCGTTTTGACCCTCAAACGGGCTGCGGAAAGTTATGGCACGTAAAAAAGATCGAAAGCGGATTCTCAAGTGTTTTTGATGCTTTCTTAACGCCGTTAACCTCGATGCACTTTTTCGCTCGAAACAAAACGGCAAGAAAATCATGCGCGCCCCACGGCCTTACACTTGGATTGGCGCGAAAAGGATATATAGAAACGAGAGTGATGTACTGACGGGTGCGATCATACCAGCACTAATGCACCGGATCCCATCAGAACTCCGCAGTTAAGCGTGCTTGGGCGAGAGTAGTACTAGGATGGGTGACCTCCCGGGAAGTCCTCGTGTGTTGCACCCCTTTTTATTTTTAATTTTTTTTAGCCTAAAACGAGTCTAAACTTGAAAACCTCATAACTTTTGAACCGTGAGGAACTACGTCGCCCATAGCACCATTTCGGAAAGCCCCAGAAACCATAATGGGCGGTGAATAGGGGGCGCAATTTTTCGGGCTCAAATTCAGCCGTTTTGACCCTCAAACGGGCTGCGGAAAGTTATGGCACGTAAAAAAGATCGAAAGCGGATTCTCAAGGTGTTTTTGATGCTTTCTTAACGCCGTTAACCTCGATGCACTTTTTCGCTCGAAACAAAACGGCAAGAAAATCATGCGCGCCCACGGCCTTACACTTGGATTGGCCGCGAAAAGGATATATAGAAAGAAACGAGTGATGTACTGACGGGTGCGATCATACCAGCACTAATGCACCGGATCCCATCAGAACTCCGCAGTTAAGCGTGCTTGGGCGAGAGTAGTACTAGGATGGGTGACCTCCCGGGAAGTCCTCGTGTTGCACCCCTTTTTATTTTTTAATTTTTTTTTAGCCTAAACGAGTCTAAACTTGAAAACCTCATAACTTTTGAACCGTGAGGAACTACGTCGCCCATAGCACCATTTCGGAAAGCCCCAG
The DNA here is from genome assembly GCF_000309985.2 of Brassica rapa. Lineage (NCBI taxonomy): Eukaryota > Viridiplantae > Streptophyta > Magnoliopsida > Brassicales > Brassicaceae > Brassica > Brassica rapa. Next base: position 46,392 of record NW_022610618.1, read on the forward strand.
AAACCATAATGGGCGGGTGAATAGGGGGCGCAATTTTTCGGGCTCAAATTCAGCCGTTTTGACCCTCAAACGGGCTGCGGAAAGTTATGGCACGTAAAAAAGATCGAAAGCGGATTCTCAAGGTGTTTTGATGCTTTCTTAACGCCGTTAACCTCGATGCACTTTTTCGCTCGAAACAAACGGCAAGAAAATCATGCGCGCCCCACGGCCTTACACTTGGATTGGCCGCGAAAAGGATATATAGAAACGAGAGTGATGTACTGACGGGTGCGATCATACCAGCACTAATGCACCGGATCCATCAGAACTCCGCAGTTAAGCGTGCTTGGGCGAGAGTAGTACTAGGATGGGTGACCTCCCGGGAAGTCCTCGTGTTGCACCCCTTTTTATTTTTTAATTTTTTTTTAGCCTAAAACGAGTCTAAACTTGAAAACCCCATAACTTTTGAACCGTGAGGAACTACGTCGCCCATAGCACCATTTCGGAAAGCCCCAGAAACCATAATGGGCGGTGAATAGGGGGCGCAATTTTTCGGGCTCAAATTCAGCCGTTTTGACCCTCAAACGGGCTGCGGAAAGTTATGGCAGAAAAAAAAAGACCGAAAGCGGATTTTCAAGGTGTTTTTGATGCTTTCTTAACGCCGTTAACCTCGATGCACTTTTTCGCTCGAAACAAAACGGCAAGAAAATCATGCGCGCCCCACGGCCTTACACTTGGATTGGCCGCGAAAAGGATATATAGAAACGAGAGTGATGTACTGTCGGGTGCGATCATACCAGCACTAATGCACCGGATCCCATCAGAACTCCGCAGTTAAGCGTGCTTGGGCGAGAGTAGTACTAGGATGGGTGACCTCCCGGGAAGTCCTCGTGTTGCACCCCTTTTTATTTTTTAATTTTTTTAGCCTAAAACGAGTCTAAACTTGAAAACCTCATAACTTTTGAACCGTGAGGAACTACGTCGCCCATAGCACCATTTCGGAAAGCCCCAGAAACCATAATGGGCGGTGAATAGGGGGCGCAATTTTCGGGCTCAAATTCAGCCGTTTTGACCCTCAAACGGGCTGCGGAAAGTTATGGCACGTAAAAAAGATCGAAAGCGGATTCTCAAGGTGTTTTTAATGCTTTCTTAACGCCGTTAACCTCGATGCACTTTTTCGCTCGAAACAAAACGGCAAGAAATCATGCGCGCCCCACGGCCTTACACTTGGATTGGCCGCGAAAAGGATATATAGAAACGAGAGTGATGTACTGACGGGTGCGATCATACCAGCACTAATGCACCGGATCCCATCAGAACTCCGCAGTTAAGCGTGCTTGGGCGAGAGTAGTAGTACTAGGATGGGTGACCTCCCGGGAAGTCCTCGTGTTGCACCCCTTTTATTTTTTAATTTTTTTTTGCCTAAAACGAGTCTAAACTTGAAAAACCTCATAACTTTTGAACCGTGAGGAACTACGTCGCCCATAGCACCATTTCGGAAAGCCCCAGAAACCATAATGGGCGGTGAGGTGAATAGGGGGCGCAATTTTTCGGGCTCAAATTCAGCCGTTTGACCCTCAAACGGGCTGCGGGCGGAAAGTTATGGCACGTAAAAAAGATCGAAAGCGGATTCTCAAGGTGTTTTTGATGCTTTCTAACGCCGTTAACCTCGATGCACTTTTTCGCTCGAAACAAAACGGCAAGAAAATCATGCGGCCCCACGGCCTTACACTTGGATTGGCCGCGAAAAGGATATATAGAAACGAGAGTGATGTACTGACGGGTGCGATCATACCAGCACTAATGCACGGATCCCATCAGAACTCCGCAGTTAAGCGTGCTTGGGCGAGAGTAGTACTAGGATGGGGACCTCCCGGGAAGTCCTCGTGTTGCACCCCTTTTTATTTTTTAATTTTTTTTTAGCCTAAAACGAGTCTAAACTTGAAAACCTCATAACTTTTGAACCGTGAGGAACTACGTCGCCCATAGCACCATTTCGGAAAGCCCCAGAAACCATAATGGCGGGTGATGAAGGGGCGCAATTTTCGGGCTCAAATTCAGCCGTTTTGACCCTCAAACGGGCTGCGGAAAGTTATGGCACGTAAAAAAGATCGAAAGCGGATTCTCAAGGTGTTTTTGATGCTTTCTTAACGCCGTTAACCTCGATGCACTTTTTCGCTCGAAACAAAACGGCAAGAAAATCATGCGCGCCCCCACGGCCTTACACTTGGATTGGCCGCGCGAAAAGGATATATAGAAACGAGAGTGATGTACTGTCGGGTGCGATCATACCAGCACTAATGCACCGGATCCCATCAGAACTCCGCAGTTAAGCGTGCTTGGGCGAGAGTAGTACTAGGATGGGTGACCTCCCGGGAAGTCCTCGTGTTGCACCCCTTTTTATTTTTTAATTTTTTTTAGCCTAAAACGAGTATAAACTTGAAAACCTGAAACTTTTGAACCGTGAGGAACTACGTCGCCCATAGCACCATTTCGGAGAGCCCCAGAAACCATAATGGGCGGTGAATAGGGGGCGCAATTTTTCGGGCTCAAATTCAGCCGTTTTGACCCTCAAACGGGCTGCGGAAAGTTATGGCACGTAAAAAAGATCGAAAGCGGATTCTCAAGGTGTTTTTGATGCTTTCTTAACGCCGTTAACCTCGATGCACTTTTTCGCTCGAAACAAAACGGCAAAAAAAATCATGTGGGCCCCACGGCCTTACACTTGGATTGGCCGGGGAAAGGATATATAGAAACGAGAGTGATGTACTGACGGGTGCGATCATACCAGCACTAATGCACCGGATCCCATCAGAACTCCGCAGTGAAGCGTGCTTGGGCGAGAGTAGTATTAGGATGGGTGACCTCCCGGGAAGTCCTCGTGTTGCACCCCTTTTTATTTTATAATTTTTTTTTAGCCTAAAACGAGTCTAAACTTGAAAACCTCATAACTTTTGAACCGTGAGGAACTACGTCGCCCATAGCACCATTTCGGAAAGCCCCAGAAACCATAATGGTGGTGCGGTGAATAGGGGGCAATCGCAATTTTTCGGGCTCAAATTCAGCCGTTTTGACCCTCAAACGGGCTGCGGAAAGTTATGGCACGTAAAAAAGATCGAAAGCGGATTCTCAAGGTGTTTTTGATGCTTTCTTAACGCCGTTAACCTCGATGCACTTTTTCGCTCGAAACAAAACGGCAAGAAAATCATGCGCGCCCCCACGGCCTTACACTTGGATTGGCCGCGAAAAGGATATATAGAAACGAGAGTGATGTACTGACGGGTGCGATCATACCAGCACTAATGCACCGGATCCCATCAGAACTCAGCAGTTAAGCGTGCTTGGGCGAGAGTAGTACTAGGATGGGTGACCTCCCGGGAAGTCCTGTGTGCACCCCTTTTATTTTTTAATTTTTTTTTAGCCTAAAACGAGTCTAAACTTGAAAACCTCATAACTTTTGAACCGTGAGGAACTACGTCGCCCATAGCACCATTTCGGAAAGCCCCAGAAACCATAATGGGGTGAATAGGGGGCGCAATTTTCGGGCTCAAATTCAGCCGTTTTGACCCTCAAACGGGCTGCGGAAAGTTATGGCACGTAAAAAGATCGAAAGCGGATTCTCAAGGTGTTTTTGATGCTTTCTTAACGCCGTTAACCTCGATGCACTTTTCGCTCGAAACAAAACGGCAAGAAAAATCATGCGCGCCCCACGGCCTTACACTTGGATTGGCCGCGAAAAGGATATATAGAAACGAGAGTGATGTACTGACGGGTGCGATCATACCAGCACTAATGCACGGATCCCATCAGAACTCCGCAGTGAAAGCGTGCTTGGGCGAGAGTAGTACTAGGATGGGTGACCTCCCGGGAAGTCCTCGTGTTGCACCCCTTTTTATTTTTAAATTTTTTTTTAGCCTAAAACGAGTCTAAACTTGAAAACCTCATAACTTTTGAACCGTGAGGAACTACGTCGCCCATAGCACCATTTCCGGAGAGCCCCAGAAACCATAATGGGCGGTGAATAGGGGGCGCAATTTTTCGGGCTCAAATTCAGCCGTTTTGACCCTCAAACGGGCTGCGGAAAGTTATGGCACGTAAAAAAGATCGAAAGCGGATTCTCAAGGTGTTTTGATGCTTTCTTAACGCCGTTAACCTCGATGCACTTTTTCGCTTCGAAACAAAACGGCAAGAAAATCATGCGCGCCCCACGGCCTTACACTTGGATTGGCCGCGAAAAGGATATATAGAAACGAGAGTGATGTACTGACGGGTGCGATCATATACCAGCACTAATGCACCGGATCCCATCAGAACTCCGCAGTTAAGCGTGCTTGGGCGAGAGTAGTACTAGGATGGGTGACCTCCCGGGAAGTCCTCGTGTTGCACCCCTTTTATTTTTTAATTTTTTTTTGCCTAAAACGAGTCTAAACTTGAAAACCTCATAACTTTTGAACCGTGAGGAACTACGTCGCCCATAGCACCATTTCGGAGAAGCCCCAGAAACCATAATGGGCGGTGAATAGGGGGCGCAATTTTTCGGGCTCAATTCAGCCGTTTTGACCCTCAAACGGGCTGCGGAAAGTTATGGCACGTAAAAAAAGATCGAAAGCGGATTCTCAAGGTGTTTTTGATGCTTTCTTAACGCCGTAACCTCGATGCACTTTTTCGCTCGAACAAAACGGCAAGAAAATCATGCGCGCCCCACGGCCTTACACTTGGATTGGCCGCGAAAAGGATATATAGAAACGAGAGTGATGTACTGACGGGTGCGATCATACCAGCACTAATGTACCGGATCCCATCAGAACTCCGCAGTTAAGCGCGCTTGGGCGAGAGTAGTATTAGGATGGGTGACCTCCCGGGAAGTCTTCGTGTTGCACCCCTTTTTATTTTATAATTTTTTTAGCCTAAAACGAGTCTAAACTTGAAAACCTCATAAATTTTGAACCGTGAGGAACTACGTCGCCCATAGCACCATTTCGGAAAGTCCCAGAAACCATAATGGGCGGTGAATAGGGGGCGCAATTTTTCGGGCTGAAATTCAGCCGTTTTGACCCTCAAACGGGCTGCGGAAAGTTATGGCACGTAAAAAGATCGAAAGCGGATTCTCAATGGTTTTTGATGCTTTCTTAACGCCGTTAACCTCGATGCACTTTTTCGCTCGAAACAAAACGGCAAGAAAATCATGCGCCCCCACGGCCTTACACTTGGATTGGCCGCGAAAAGGATATATAGAAACGAGAGTGATGTACTGACGGGTGCGATCATACCAGCACTAATGCACCGGATCCCATCAGAACTCCGCAGTTAAGCGTGCTTGGGCGAGAGTAGTACTAGGATGGGTGACCTCCCGGGAAGTCCTCGTGTTGCACCCCTTTTTATTTTTTAATTTTTTTTTGCCTAAAACGAGTCTAAAACTTGAAAACCTCATAACTTTTGAACCGTGAGGAACTACGTCGCCCATAAGCACCATTTCGGAAAGCCCCAGAAACCATAATGGCGGGAATGCGGTGAATAGGGGGCGCAATTTTTCGGGCTCAAATTCAGCCGTTTTGACCCTCAGACGGGCTGCGGAAAGTTATGGCACGTAAAAAAGATCGAAAGCGGATTCTCAAGGTGTTTTTGATGCTTTCTTAACGCCGTTAACCTCGATGCACTTTTTTGCTCGAAACAAAACGGCAAGAAAATCATGCGCGCCCCACGGCCTTACACTTGGATTGGCTGCGAAAAGGATATATAGAAACGAGAGTGATGTACTGTCGGCTGCGATCATACCAGCACTAATGCACCGGATCCCATCAGAACTCCGCAGTGAAGCGTGCTTGGGCGAGAGTAGTACTAGGATGGGTGACCTCCCGGGAAGTCCTCGTGTTGCACCCCTTTTTATTTTTTAATTTTTTTTTAGCCTAAAACGAGTCTAAACTTGAAAACCCATAACTTTTGAACCGTGAGGAACTACGTCGCCCATAGCACATTTCGGAAGCCCCAGAAACCATAATGGGCGGTGAATAGGGGGCGCAATTTTCGGGCTCAAAATTCAGCCGTTTTTGACCCTCAACGGGCTGGCGAAAAGTTATGGCACGTAAAAAAGATCGAAAGCGGATTCTCAAGGTGTTTTTGATGCTTTCTTAACGCCGTTAACTCGATGCACTTTTCGCTCGAAACAAAACGGCAAGAAAAATCATGCGCGCCCCACGGCCTTACACTTGGATTGGCCGCGAAAAGGATATATAGAAACGAGAGTGATGTACTGACGGGTGCGATCATACCAGCACTAATGCACCGGATCCCATCAGAACTCCGCAGTTAAGCGTGCTTGGGCGAGAGTAGTACTAGGATGGGTGACCTCCCGGAAGTCCTCTGTTGCACCCCTTTTTATTTTTTTAATTTTTTTTTAGGCCTAAAACGAGTCTAAACTTGAAAACCCATAACTTTTGAACCGTGAGGAACTACGTCGCCCATAGCACCATTTCGGAAAGCCCCAGAAAACCATAAGGGCGGGTGGTGAATAGGGGGCGCAATTTTTTCGGGCTCAAATTCAGCCGTTTTGACCCTCAAACGGGCTGCGGAAAGTTTATGGCACGTAAAAAAGATCGAAAGCGGATTCTCAAGGTGTTTTGAGCTTTCTTAACGCCGTTAACCTCGATGCACTTTTTCGCTCGAAACAAAACGGCAAGAAAATCATGCGCGCCCCACGGCCTTACACTTGGATCATACCAGCACTAATGCACCGGATCCCATCAGAACTCCGCAGTTAAGCGTGCTTGGGCGAGAGTAGTACTAGGATGGGTGACCCTCCGGGAAGTCCTCGTGTTGCACCCCCTTTTTATTTTTTAATTTTTTTTTAGCCTAAAACGAGTCTAAACTTGAAAAACCTCATAACTTTTGAACCGTGAGGAACTACGTCGCCCATAGCACCATTTCGGAAAGCCCCAGAAACCATAATGGGCGGGTGAATAGGGGGGGCGCAATTTTTCGGGCTCAAATTCAGCCGTTTTGACCCTCAAACGGGCTGCGGAAAGTTATGGCACGTAAAAAAGATCGAAAGATGATTCTCAAGGTGTTTTTTGCTTTCTTTAACGCCGTTAACCTCGATAATTTCGCTTCTCGCTCGAAACAAAACGGCAAGAAAATCATGTGGCGCCCCACGGCCTTACACTTGGATTGGCCGCGAAAAGGATATATAGAAACGAGAGTGATGTACTGACGGGTGCGATCATACCACGCAATGCACCGGATCCCATCAGAACTCCGCAGATTAAGCGTGCTTGGGCGAGAGTAGTACTAGGATGGGTGACCTCCCGGGAAGTCCTCGTGTTGCACCCCTTTTTATTTTTTAATTTTTTTTTAGCCTAAACGAGTCTAAACTTGAAAACCTCATAACTTTTGAACCGTGAGGAACTACGCCCCATAGCACCATTTCGGAAAGCCCCAGAAACCATAATGGGCGGTGAATAGGGGGCGCAATTTTTCGGGCTCAAATTCAGCCGTTTTGACCCTCAAACGGGCTGCGGAAAGTTATGGCACGTAAAAAAGATCGAAAGCGGATTCTCAAGGTGTTTTTGATGCTTTCTTAACGCCGTTAACCTCGATGCACTTTTTCGCTCGAAACAAAACGGCAAGAAAATCATGTGCGCCCCCACGGCCTACACTTGGATTGGGCCGCGAAAAGGATATATAGAAACGAGAGTGATGTACTGACGGGTGCGATCATACACAGCACTAATGCAACCGATATCAGAACTCCACGCAGTTAGCGTGTTGGGCTTGGCGAGAGTAGTACTAGGATGGGTGACCTCCCGGGAAGACTCGTCCTCGTGTTGCCCCCTTTTTATTTTTTATTTTTTTAATTTTTTTTTTACTAAACGAGTCTAAACTTGAAACCTCATAACTTTTGAACCGTGAGGAACTAGACGTCGCCCATAGCACCATTTCGGAAAGCCCCAGAAACACCATAAGGCGGTGAATAGGGGGCGCAATTTTTCGGGCTCAAATTCAGCCGTTTTGACCCTCAAACGGGCTGCGGAAAGTTATGGCACGTAAAAAAGATCGAAAGCGGATTCTCAAGGTGGTTTTTGATGCTTTCTTAACGCCGTTAACCTCGATGCACTTTTTCGCTCGAAACAAAACGGCAAAGAAAATCATGCGGGCCCCCACGGCCTTACACTTGGATTGGCCGCGGAAAGGATATATAGAAACGAGAGTGATGTACTGACGGGTGCGATCATACCAGCACTAATGCAACCAATCCCAGAACTCCGCAGTTAAGAGTGTGCTTGGGCGAGAGTAGTACTAGGATGGGTGACCTCCCGGGAAGTCCTCGTGTTGCACCCCTTTTTTTATTTTATAATTTTTTTTTAGCCTAAAACGAGTCTAAACTTGAAAACCTCATAACTTTTGAACCGTGAGGAATACGTCGCCCATAGCACCATTTCGGAAGCCCCAGAAACCATAATGGGCGGTGGAATAGGGGGCGCAATTTTTCGGGCTCAAATTCAGCCGTTTTGACCCTCAAACGGGCTGCGGAAAGTTATGGCACGTAAAAAAGATCGAAAGCGGATTCTCAAGGTGTTTTTGATGCTTTCTTAACGCCGTTAACCTCGATGCACTTTTTCGCTCGAAACAAAACGGCAAAAAAATCATGTGGGCCCCACGGCCTTACACTTGGATTGGCCGCGAAAAGGATATATAGAAACGAGAGTGATGTACTGACGGGTGCGATCATACCAGCACTAATGCACCGGATCCCATCAGAACTCCGCAGTGAAGCGTGCTTGGGCGAGAGGTAGAGTGTATAGGATGGGTGACCTCCGGGAAGTCCTCGTGTTGCACCCCTTTTTATTTTTTAATTTTTTTTTAGCCTAAACGAGTCTAAACTTGAAAACCTCATAACTTTTGAACCGTGAGGAACTACGTCGCCATAGCACCATTTCGGAAAGCCCCAGAAACCATAATGGGCGGTGAATAGGGGGCGCAATTTTTCGGGCTCAAATTCAGCACGTTTTGACCCTCAAACGGGCTGCGGAAAGTTATGGCACGTAAAAAAGATCGAAAGCGGATTCTCAAGGTTGTTTTTGATGCTTTCTTAACGCCGTTAACCTCGATGCACTTTTTCGCTCGAAACAAAACGGCAAGAAAATCATGCGCGGCCCACGGTTTACACTTGGATTGGCCGCGAAAAGGATATATTTGATGTACTGAGAGTGAGTATGACGGTGCGATATACCAGCACTAATGCACCGGATCCCATCAGAACTCCGCAGTTAAGCGTGCTTTGGGGAGAGTAGTACTAGGATGGGTGACCTCCCGGGAAGTCCTCGTGTTGCACCCTTTTTTATTTTTAATTTTTTTTAGCCTAAAACGAGTCTAAACTTGAAAACCTCATAACTTTTGAACCGTGAGGAACTACGTCGCCCATAGCACCATTCGAAAAGCCCCAGAAACCATAATGGGCGGGGTGATAGGGGGCGCAATTTTTCGGGCTCAAATTCAGCCGTTTTGACCCTCAAACGGGCTGCGGAAAGTTATGGCACGTAAAAAAAAGATCGAAAGCGGATTCTCAGGTGTTTTTGATGCTTTCTTAACGCCGTTAACCTCGATGCACTTTTTCGCTCGAAACAAAACGGGCAAGAAAATCATGCGCGCCCACGGCCTTACACTTGGATTGGCCGCGAAAAGGATATATAGAAACGAGAGTGATGTACTGATGATGTTCTGCGATCATACCAGCACTAATGCACCGGATCACCACAGAAACTCCGCACAGTTAAGCGTGCTTGGGCGAGAGTAGTACTAGGATGGGTGACCTCCCGGGAAGTCCTCGTGTTGCACCCCCCTTTTATTTTTTAATTTTTTTTTAGCCTAAAACGAGTCTAAATGAAAACTTCTAATAACATTTTTGAACCGTGAGGAACTACTGCGCCATAGCACCATTTCGGAAAGCCCCAGAAACCATAATGGGCGGTGAATAGGGGGCGCAATTTTTCGGGCTCAAATTCAGCCGTTTGACCCTCAAACGGGCTGCGGAAAGTTATGGCACGTAAAAAGATCGAAAGCGGATTCTCAAGGTGTTTTGATGCTTTCTTAACGCCGTTAACCTCGATGCACTTTTTCGCTCGAAACAAAACGGCAAGAAAATCATGTGCGCCCCCACGGCCTTACACTTGGATTGGCCGCGAAAAGGATATATAGAACGAGAGTGATGTACTGAAGGTGCGCGCATCACAGCACTAATGCACCGGATCCCATCAGAACTCTCGCAGTTAAGCGTGCTTGGGCGAGAGTAGTACTAGGATGGGTGACCTCCCGGGAAGCTCGGTTGGCACCCCTTTTTATTTTTATAATTTTTTTTTGCTCTAAAACGAGTCTAAAACTTGAAAAACTCATAACTTTTGAACCGTGAGGAACTACGTCGCCCATAGCACCATTTCGGAAAAGCCCAGAAAACCATAATGGGGCGGTGAATAGGGGGCGCAATTTTTCGGGCTCAAATTCAGCCGTTTTGACCCTCAAACGGGCTGCGGAAAGTTATGGCACGTAAAAAAGATCGAAAGCGGATTCTCAAGGTGTTTTTGATGCTTTCTTAACGCCGTTAACCTCGATGCATTTTTCGCTCGAAACAAAACGGCAAGAAAATCATGGCGCGCCCCACGGCCTTACACTTGGATTGGCCGCGAAAAGGATATAGA
>NW_022610619.1:0-48714 GCF_000309985.2 Brassica rapa
TTGTGAGGAAGCTTGATTTGGATACATAAAGTGGTGGAGAATCACCAGGAAGTTGAATAATCTCATAGGAGTTGGGATGAAGAAGTTATTCCCCTTTCGAATCAGGTGATTCCAGTTTCCTAGTTTGGGAATAGCACAGCTTCATCGTCGTTCCAATCAAACCAGATTGAATCACTTTGTGAGAAGCTTGATTTGGATACATAAAGTGGTGGAGAATAACCAGGAAGTTGAATAAATGTCATAGGAGTTGGCAGAGAAGAAGTTATCCCACTTTCAAATCAGGTGATTCCAGTTTCCCAGTTTGGGAATAGCACAGCTTCTTCGTCGTTCCAATCAAACCAGGATGAATCACTCTTTGTGAGAAGCTTGATTTTGGATACATAAAGTGGTGGAGAATCACCAGGAAGTTGAATAAATCTCATAGGAGTTGGGATGAAGAAGTTATCCCACTTTCAAATCAGGTGATTCCAGTTTCCCAGTTTGGGAATAGGACAGCTTCTTCGTCGTTCCAATCAAACCAGGATGAATCACTTTGTGAGAAGCTTGATTTGGATACATAAAGTGGTGGAGAATCACCAGGAAGTTGAATAAATCTCATAGGTATGAGATTTGAGAGCTCTGGCTGTGTATGTGTATGAGAAGCCATTAGAGGCAAAGAATAAGGTCTTGAACTAGTTGAATAAGAGGTCTGATGAAACTAGTATGAACTTGAATCAGAAACAAAGAGACTTAGAGAGATTAAGAGATTAGAGACTAAGAAAGGGGTAGATTAAGGGAATCTGATCAAGAACACACTTTTATATTTATGAAGGAGATGGGGAAAACCCCATACTCTCTTAAGAGAGCTTTTCAATTTCGTCCATACACATGCCTTATATAGGCTTTACATGTTTGCAACATTAGAAACCTAAATCTAATGGATAGAAATGACTTGAGAGGAATGGATGGTGAGGATGAGTTGGTCTTGTTGTAATCTGAGTGATGTGTGCTGATTGGATAAGCTAAGCTGGCTCACTTTAATTCAAACCAAGGCAAGCTGGCTCCTTGCTTGTGATTGGCTCTCCTTAGGCTCCTCTTAATCTTCCCATGCATCTGTCCAGGTTCATGGTCGTGGCTCCCTTCTCTTACAGCAAGAGACAGCCTGTCCAAGACCAGAACTAGCCAATCACCCAAGGAAGCTCCCATTGGTTGTTTGCCTCCACAAAGCATCTTCTTGATTCCCTTTGACTAGATTCAAACCTTGGTGCCTTATCCATATACTATGCACACTCTTCACATCCTGAATAGTGACCCAAATAGTGAATAGTCAACCTGAATAGTGACTAGTGATTCACTATTCACTTTTACACCAACTTGCCCAAACTTCTCCAATCTTACTGTGGTAACTCTCCAAAGTTACTGTGGTAACTTTGGAGTTACTGTCTGACCCAAATCTTCTCTAAATGGTGTCTAAGTCCCTCCTGGACTTAACCCTATCTTTGCACACTCATCCGACCACTTCTGAAGCCTTAAGACTCTCCCAAAGCCTTAACATACAGTCTCTGAAGATCTTGCCATGTCTTTGCACAAGCACCAACTCAACTCATCACTTTTGCTTCTCCACTTCTTCTCTTCAAGTTAACACTCCCCCTCAAGCTTGACTCTAGCTGATCCTAAGTCAAGCTTGGAACCTTGAAGAACTTCCTCATTAAAAACCTCAACAAGGAAAACCCTTTGGGACAAAACCTTGATGAGGGAAAAAGAGTAAAGTCTCCAAGGCCTAGGGATTGGCCAGTGAGTCTTTGTGCCTTACCAACAATGTAAGGGACACAAAGACTCTGGATCATGGCCTCTACAATCATCCCACGCCTTGTACTCTCCTTACTGCCTAATCTTGGTCTCTCCCCCTTTCACCTAACCTCTTGTTAGGTTGAAGTGCTCGGACACACCAGATCAGCCTCTTCTTAGAGATACAACTTCTCTTACTGAGTCTTGGCTGCTTCTTCTTCTTATAGAGTCGCCACCTTGTTGCTTGAGCTACATGAGGATGCTTCAGCCACTCTCCAATCACCTCAACACTTGAAGCCGCCTTGGACATTGCTTCATCATCCTTCATCATACTTCTCAACAGGTTGCTTCCTCTTCTAGAATAACCACCAAGCTCTCTTGGATCATGTAAGCTTCAACACTCCCCCTCAAGCTTGAGACTCTCACAGGAACAAGCTTGAATGGATTGCTTCATGATCCTCACACACACACCATTGCCGCTTCTCTTCTGATCTTGCCATCTTCATGGAATGCTTGTGGAAGCTTCAGCTATCTCTCCAATCACTTCACACTAGAAGCCGCCTGATAGAGTTGCCTTCATCTTCTCACAGCCAAGAGTACTCTGTCTTAGTTTGAGTACTCTCTTGAATAGACTCGCCACAGCCTAAGCCCGGATGGCTCCTTCTTCAGATGGTTGCAATGGACTTCTTGGATCGCTTGGAAGCTCACTAAACTCCCCTCCTCAAGCTTGGATTGAGTATAGGTCCAAGCTTGCAAGTGAGCTTCGGTGAGACTTCACACCAGTGGCACATCACCACTTCTTTCTCAACTCTCCATTGCTCCACACAATGGGCAAAGTCTTCCTCTTTCAACTCGGATGGATGGTGAACCAAGAACACCTCTTGTGAACCTGAAACATCACTCAAACTCCAGCAAAGATAAGACACAAGTGCATTGGGTCAACCCTTGATGCATCATCAAGTTTGAACACCAATGTCTTTAAGCAATGCAACAGATTAAACTAGACATTTTCAAGTTCTAATCTTTGCAAGCAAACTCTCTAAGCACTAGCATGATCCTAACAGATTCAATACAAGCTACTTAGGCAATTTTTAAAGCTTCTTTACTCAGCATTTAGACATGAATCTAATGCTTCAATGTAAGACAGCCATTTGACAGTATGCACTAGCCTTAATCAGTTTTAATTCATGAATGCAACAATACAATTCATCACACATTCATTTATAACTTAGGCTAAGCATTACTATCATCACTTAACATCAGACAATGCATTACTTTCAATCTGTTTTCAGTTTATGAGCTTCAAACAACACCATTTCACATTTAGCAAACTCATTACTTAACAGGAGCAAGCATTTTACTCTTTAAACACTAAACAAGCCTTTAAAGCATCCTGGGACAGATTCAACTAATTATATTTAGCAATCACACATTATCCTCAGGGTTTTCAATCAATACACATCACACTAACCAGGCACAGTCACAAGTTCATTTTTAAGAGAGATAGGATTAGCTTACAAACAAGGAACTAGCGCTAGTTCCTTGAGCCTCCTTTGCAACCGGTCATGCTCTTTTGATGGACTGGAGATGTTGAATCGTCACCCAACAGCCCCTCCTGGTGTTCATGACCGCTACTTGAACTTTCACCTCCAAAGGTTCCTCCTTTCACCATCTCTTTAACTCGCCAGCTTCAGTAACAAGGGAAATCACTCTTCTTGAAGTATCTCCTCTTGGACAGAAGGAAAGGCACGCCTTGTATAGACTGGAACAGGAAGGAACCGCCATGATAAACCTCCATAATAGCTTCAGACATCTTCTTCTTGAAGAGAGAGAGCTGGCTGGACAGATCTTCATGGTTTGGCTTCATGGTGAGACAGACTTGTGACTTGAATGCGGAAGCTACAGCTCAGGTTCTGATGAACCTGGCTCTGATACCATATGAGATTTGAGAGCTCTGGCTGTGTATGTGTATGAGAAGCCATTAGAGGCAAAGAATAAGGTCTTGAACTAGTTGAATAAGAGGTCTGATGAAACTAGTATGAACTTGAATCAGAAACAAAGAGACTTAGAGAGATTAAGAGATTAGAGACTAAGAAAGGGGTAGATTAAGGGAATCTGATCAAGAACACACTTTTATATTTATGAAGGAGATGGGGAAAACCCCCATACTCTCTTAAGAGAGCTTTCAATTTCGTCCATACACATGCCTTATATAGGCTTTACATGTTTGCAACATTAGAAACCTAAATCTAATGGATAGAAATGACTTGAGAGGAATGGATGGTGAGGATGAGTTGGTCTTGTTGTAATCTGAGTGATGTGTGCTGATTGGATAAGCTAAGTGTTGGAATGAAGAAGTAAGAAGCTGGAGTTGATGAAGAGACCAAGCATCAAGAGCAAGCAAATCCGGAACAAGCAGATTTGAATCTGTCCGTACAGTTTTGGCTTGCAAGTAACCAAACCTAACCTAGAGTGTCTTGGAAGTCAAGGCAAGTGGGGAACTCGTCCAGCTGAGCTTTCTGAAGCATATTTGAAGTTTAAATTAAGTGTGAGACCGTTGGAGAGAGATCTGGCAAGTTGGAGAATTAATTAAGATAAAAGTCACATGTGCATAAGGAGATGAGCCTGCTGTCACTTTCACCCAACCAGACTGTGCCCATCTCTCTCCTGTCACTCTCTACTCCCTCTGGTCGAGATTCTCCTTGGCTGCATCCTCCTGGCTCCATCAGAAACCCTACAATAGTATTAGTTTAGTAAATCTGTACTTTAACAATTGTTTAATCACTTGCAACTTGTAATTTGGCTATAAAGCCACCCCATTGTAACCATTACGAAATTAAGCTGAATGGGGGAGTTTCCCCTTTCTTCTTCACCATTCTCAAGTCTCTTATACTCTCCCTAATCTCTGGTTACAAGAATCTCTCTCATACTCTCTCAAATCTCACTTAATCTCTCTTATTCTCCATTGCAGTCTCTTTAATTCTCACTTACTCTCTTCACTCTGTTCTCTTTCAATCCGACCACTCTCTGTTCTAAACAACACTCACACACCATAATCTGTCTATTCTCACATGGTATCAGAGCTCCAAGCTCCTGAGAATCCATAAAGCTTCCGCAAATCTGTTACAGTTCATACTTCTCTTCAAAAATCTCTGTTTCTGTTCATCCTTGTATCCTCTGGTCTAAAGCTTTTCCAGGAGGGAAGAGACTCACCAGAACTCAAGATAAAGGAGGTCTTTAGTATCTGAAACTCAAAGCTTCCACAATTCAAGCATAGGCTCACCCTCATTGTTATTTCAAATCATTGGAGAGTTTCTGTCCAGCCAGCTGTTCAATCTCTTCAAGAGGAAGAAGACTACAAACATGGCGTGTCCAGAGACTTCCCAAGGTCTATCACCCTTCCTCCTGTTCAGCCTGAAGAGATCTCTTGGAGAAAGAAGGTTTTGGAGCTGTTTGGCAAGCAATGCTCCAAACCAAGTCTGTACAAGTGATTTTCAAGTTCTTCCCAAAATGGAGTCTCTCACTGTGTGCCAGAAGGTGGCGCCTGGTAATCAGGAAGAAAGGAGGGGTCTTAAGCATGAGTGGTCTAAAGGGAAAGCACACACAAGGAAATGGCGTGGGGTAGAGATCCCAAACTCCAAATCTGTCAAGTTCAAGTGAACAGTGTGCCTTGGAGGTTCAAGGAACCAGCTCAGGTTCCTTGTTTGTAAGTTAACCTCCTACCTTTAATAAGAGCTTGAGTAGTTATGTCTGGTTGTGTTGAGTGGTGTGTTTGGTATCCTTGGGACAGGTTCAAGTTGCTAGAGTTGTTGAACCTAGTTTCTGTCCCATGATACTTAAATTGTGTGTGTTGCTCTGTTTCTTAAATTATTTCTAGGAGTTGTCTAGCATGGTATTGTCTAGTTCCTGTCCTAGATTAATTGTTTCTGTTTGTATTGTGCTAGGCGATTTGTTTAGCTACTGTCATTGTCTTGTTGCATTGATAAAGGTCTAGGAGAGTCTCCTGATCTTGTATTGCATTATATATATTGTTCAAGATGATTAGATGAGTTGTTTAGTCTCTGTTTATTGTCTTTAAAATTCATAAAAAGAGCCTAATTGCCTTGTTATTGATGAGTTATCATACCTGAGCAGTTAGTACTGTTAGTATGCATGGAGTTGAACTGAATGAGTTGTTTAGATTCTGTTCATTGCATATTTCTTTTTTTTTCTCTTAAAACATTGGGATCAGACTTGGTGAATTATCAATGGCTGATCCTAGTGTGTGTGGTCTGATTCTTGCTGGAGTTTGAGTGATGTTTCAGGTACACAAGAGGTGATCTCTGTCCATCATCAAACTAAGACAAAGAAGAAGGCATTGCCCACGTTTTTCAGAGCCTCCCAAGATGGATATTCCTGAACCGTGGAGATTGCCCAGTCCCAAATCCTATCTATGTGTCTGCCCATTTCTTACCCTGAAGATAGAAAGGATGTTGGAGAATTGGAGAAACTGCTCAGAAGTGACTTACCTGATGCCAAGAGGATGTACAGGAGGTGCACTCAAGAGAAAAGGCCATCACTAAGCCAAGAGTGGCCGGTGGTCAGAGGCATGGATCAAGGTGTTTAGTCCTGACCATGTAAAGATACCTTGTGAGTGGAATCAGTTGGCTTAAGCGCAGGCGTAGGAGCTGTTGTGCTCCTGGTTCAAGAGACTCACAAGGAAGGCCATCACCTAAGTCATGAGGAGACTGGTGGTCCAAAGACATTGGAGCTGAAGGCAAATGGTGATCCAGTTGGCTTAAGCGCAGATGTTGGTATTGTTGTGCTCCTGGAAGATGGTAACTGGTTGGCTTAAGCGCAGATGTTGGTATTGTTGTGCTCCCAGTTCAAAACTCGTTGAAGCTCACGTTCAAGCTTGTCACTATACTCAGTCAAGCTTGAGGAGGGGAATATCAGTGAGCTACCAAAAGATCCATGAAGCTTACTGTATCCAGTGTCCCATTTCCTCATAGAAGACCAGCAAGAGGTTGGCGAATTAAAAGAGGACTTAAGTGATCAAACTGAAGAAGCTGTCACTCCTCACTGTTCTTACCAGCCAGATGCAAGGATTATTCAATCAGGGACATTCTTGGCTAAGCAATCACATGATGGTGGCAAATTATGGAGTTGCAAAGTCCCCCTACATGTTGAAACTTCAAGAGAACAATGCAAAGGCTGGTTGAGAGAAGGAATGGCGTGGAGGATTCAAGTGCTTAGTAATCCTCACCAACATTCAACAAACTGATGCAAGGGAAGTACCTAAAACCATTATTATTCTTATGTGTGAATAGGTTTGCCCCTTGAGAATTGATACATGCATTTTTTGGATGATTGAATCAGGTACCTATTGAGCTCATGAACAAAGAAAAGCTTTGTCTCAACTCCTAAATGGAGGCAAGAAGCCAGAAGAAAGGGGGAGACAAGCTCAGGTCCATAAGAAGAAGCTCAAAGGTGATTTGACGGTGAAGCAACTGGCGCCAATCCAAGTCGTTCATTGCCTCACCTCTGATAAAAGTGGAGTTTGCAAGTGGTGGATTCACTCGTGCATTACTCAGTACCAACCGGATCAAAGAAGCTCAGTTCCAAGTGTGTGATTGAGCTTCCATAATCCGGACTGTGTCTTACCAAGTGGGGATTCAATTGGAGTCCACTCCTGACCATTCTTATAAAAGGGAAGCACCTTAAACTCATCTCAATACATTCATGATTGTCCTTATACTTAAACTATTATTGAGTTTGATGTGATGAGTGCATTTCCTTAAGAACTGATGCACTTTTGAAATGATGTATCAGGTACCAAAATAAGCTTGAGCCTCACTGAAGATGATGATGATGATCCGGTCATGTCCTAGCCTTTCTAAGATGGCCAAAGAAGTCAGTTGAGAGGGGGAGACCCTAACCGAGTCTATGGTTCCATGAAGAGGTCAAGCCAAGTTCTAAAGAACAGGTAACTTTGCTGGGGGTTCAGAGAAGATGGTCTGGTCGTTTCCTTGCCTTCCTAAGGTGGCTTGAAGCCAGTTGAGAGGGGGAGACCCTAAACCGGCCACAAAATGATCCAGCCGGCTACTTGTGCTCAAGGATAGCAAGTTATGGTGATTCATACTTGCTATACCTATTAGGCCACGATCCAGAGCCTAAGGACTCCACCATGATGAATCTGAAGTTCCTTAGGCTCACTGGCCAATCCCTAAGCTTTGTGGAAACTCCACTCTTTTTCCCTTAGCAAGTTTTGTCCCAATGGGTTTTCTTGCTAAGGTTTTTAATGAGGGAGCTTCTTCAAGGTTCCAAGCTTGTCCAAGGATCTCCTATGGTCAAGCTTGAGGGGGAGTGTTGGAATGAAGAAGTAAGAAGCTGGAGTTGATGAAGAGACCAAGCATCAAGAGCAAGCAAATCCGGAACAAGCAGATTTGAATCTGTCCGTACAGTTTTGGCTTGCAAGTAACCAAACCTAACCTAGAGTGTCTTGGAAGTCAAGGCAAGTGGGGAACTCGTCCAGCTGAGCTTTCTGAAGCATATTTGAAGTTTAAATTAAGTGTGAGACCGTTGGAGAGAGATCTGGCAAGTTGGAGAATTAATTAAGATAAAAGTCACATGTGCATAAGGAGATGAGCCTGCTGTCACTTTCACCCAACCAGACTGTGCCCATCTCTCTCCTGTCACTCTCTACTCCCTCTGGTCGAGATTCTCCTTGGCTGCATCCTCCTGGCTCCATCAGAAACCCTACAATAGTATTAGTTTAGTAAATCTGTACTTTAACAATTGTTTAATGACTTGCAACTTGTAATTTGGCTATAAAGCCACCCCATTGTAACCATTACGAAATCAAGCTGAATGGGGGAGTTTCCCCTTTCTTCTTCACCATTCTCAAGTCTCTTATACTCTCCCTAATCTCTGGTTACAAGAATCTCTCTCATACTCTCTCAAATCTCACTTAATCTCTCTTATTCTCCATTGCAGTCTCTTTAATTCTCACTTACTCTCTTCACTCTGTTCTCTTTCAATCCGACCACTCTCTGTACTAAACAACACTCACACACCATAATCTGTCTATTCTCACACTAAGCTGGCTCACTTTAATTCAAACCAAGGCAAGCTGGCTCCTTGCTTGTGATTGGCTCTCCTTAGGCTCCTCTTAATCTTCCCATGCATCTGTCCAGGTTCATGGTCGTGGCTCCCTTCTCTTTACAGCAAGAGACAGCCTGTCCAAGACCAGAACTAGCCAATCACACACAAGGAAGCTCCCATTGGTTGTTTGCCTCCACAAAGCATCTTCTTGATTCCCTTTGACTAGATTCAAACCTTGGTGCCTTATCCATATACTATGCACACTCTTCACATCCTGAATAGTGACCCAAATAGTGAATAGTCAACCTGAATAGTGACTAGTGATTCACTATTCACTTTTACACCAACTTGCCCAAACTTCTCCAATCTTACTGTGGTAACTCTCCAAAGTTACTGTGGTAACTTTGGAGTTACTGTCTGACCCAAATCTTCTCTAAATGGTGTCTAAGTCCCTCCTGGACTTAACCCTATCTTTGCACACTCATCCGACCACTTCTGAAGCCTTAAGACTCTCCCAAAGCCTTAACATACAGTCTCTGAAGATCTTGCCATGTCTTTGCACAAGCACCAACTCAACTCATCACTTTTGCTTCTCCACTTCTTCTCTTCAAGTTAACAATAGGAGTTGAGATGAAGAAGTTATTCCCCTTTCAAATCAGGTGATTCCAGTTTCCCAGTTTGGGAATAGCACAGCTTCATCGTCGTTCCAATCAAACCAGGATGAATCACTTTGTGAGAAGCTTGATTTGGATACATAAAGTGGTGGAGAATCACCAGGAAGTTGAATAAATCTCATAGGAGTTGGGATGAAGAAGTTATTCCCCTTTCAAATCAGGTGATTCCAGTTTCCTAGTTTGGGAATAGCACAGCTTCATCGTCGTTCCAATCAAACCAGATTGAATCACTTTGTGAGAAGCTTGATTTGGATACATAAAGTGGTGGAGAATAACCAGGAAGTTGAATAAATGTCATAGGAGTTGGCAAGAAGAAGTTATCCCACATTCAAATCAGGTGATTCCAGTTTCCCAGTTTGGGAATAGCACAGCTTCTTCGTCGTTCCAATCAAACCAGGATGAATCACTTTGTGAGAAGCTTAATTTGGATACATAAAGTGGTGGAGAATCACCAGGAAGTTGAATAAATCTCATAGGAGTTGGGATGAAGAAGTTATCCCACTTTCAAATCAGGTGATTCCAGTTTCCCAGTTTGGGAATAGGACAGCTTCTTCGTCGTTCCAATCAAACCAGGATGAATCACTTTGTGAGAAGCTTGATTTGGATACATAAAGTGGTGGAGAATCACCAGGAAGTTGAATAAATCTCATAGGAGTTGAGATGAAGAAGTTATTCCCCTTTCAAATCAGGTGATTCCAGTTTCCCAGTTTGGGAATAGCACAGCTTCATGGTCGTTCCAATCAAACCAGGATGAATCACTTTGTGAGAAGCTTGATTTGGATACATAAAGTGGTGGAGAATCACCAGGAAGTTGAATAAATCTCATAGGAGTTGACAAGAAGAAGTTATCCCACATTCAAATCAGGTGATTCCAGTTTCCCAGTTTGGGAATAGCACAGCTTCATTGTCGTTCCAATCAAACCAGGATGAATCACATTGTGAGAAGCTTAATTTGGATACATAAAGTGGTGGAGAATCACCAGGAAGTTGAATAAATCTCATAGGAGTTGGGATGAAGAAGTTATCTCACTTTCAAATCAGGTGATTCCAGTTTCCCAGTTTGGGAATAGGACAGCTTCTTCGTCGTTCCAATCAAACCAGGATGAATCACTTTGTGAGAAGCTTGATTTGGATACATAAAGTGGTGGAGAATCACCAGGAAGTTGAATAAATCTCATAGGAGTTTGGATGAAGAAGTTATTCCCCTTTCAAATCAGGTGATTCCAGTTTCCCAGTTTGGGAATAGGACAGCTTCATCGTCGTTCCAATCAAACCAGGATTAATCACTTTGCGAGAAGCTTTATTTTGATACATAAAGTGGTGGAGAATCACCAGGAAGTTGAATTAATCTCATAGGAGTTGGAAAGAAGAAGTTATCCCACTTTCAAATCAGGTGATTCCAGTTTCCCAGTTTGGGAATAGGACAGCTTCTTCGTCGTTCCAATCAAACCAGGATGAATCACTTTGTGAGAAGCTTGATTTGGATACATAAAGTGGTGGAGAATCACCAGGAAGTTGAATAAATCTCATAGGAGTTGTCAAGAAGAAGTTATCCCACTTTCAAATCAGGTGATTCCAGTTTCCCAGTTTGGGAATAGGACAGCTTCTTCGTCGTTCCAATCAAACCAGGATGAATCACTTTGTGAGAAGCATTATTTTGATACATTAAGTGGTGGAGAATCACCAGGAAGTTGAATAAATCTCATAGGAGTTGTCAAGAAGAAGTTATCCCACTTTCAAATCAGGTGATTCCAGTTTCCCAGTTTGGGAATAGCACAGCTTCATCGTCGTTCCAATCAAACCAGGATGAACCACTTTGTGAGAAGCTTGATTTGGATACATTAAGTGGTGGAGAATAACCAGGAAGTTAAATAAATCTCATAGGAGTTGGGATGAAGAAGTTATCCCACTTTCAGATCAGGTGATTACAGTTTCCCAGTTTGGGAATAGCACAGCTTCATCGTCGTTCCAATCAAACCAGATTGAATCACTTTGTGAGAAGCTTGATTTGGATACATAAAGTGGTGGAGAATCACCAGGAAGTTGAATTAATCTCATAGGAGTTGGCAAGAAGAAGTTATCCCACATTCAAATCAGGTGATTCCAGTTTCCCAGTTTGGGAATAGGACAGCTTCTTCGTCGTTCCAATCAAACCAGGATGAATCACTTTGTGAGAAGCTTTATTTTGATACATAAAGTGGTGGAGAATAACCAGGAAGTTAAATAAATCTCATAGGAGTTGGGATGAAGAAGTTATCCCACTTTCAAATCAGGTGATTCCAGTTTCCCAGTTTGGGAATAGGACAGCTTCTTCGTCGTTCCAATCAAACCAGGATGAATCACTTTGTGAGAAGCTTGATTTGGATACATAAAGTGGTGGAGAATCACCAGGAAGTTGAATTAATCTCATAGGAGTTGGAAAGAAGAAGTTATCCCACTTTCAAATCAGGTGATTCCAGTTTCCCAGTTTGGGAATAGGACAGCTTCTTCGTCGTTCCAATCAAACCAGGATGAATCACTTTGTGAGAAGCTTGATTTGGATACATAAAGTGGTGGAGAATCACCAGGAAGTTGAATAAATCTCATAGGAGTTGTCAAGAAGAAGTTATCCCACTTTCAAATCAGGTGATTCCAGTTTCCCAGTTTGGGAATAGGACAGCTTCTTCGTCGTTCCAATCAAACCAGGATGAATCACTTTGTGAGAAGCTTTATTTTGATACATTAAGTGGTGGAGAATCACCAAGAAGTTGAATAAATCTCATAGGAGTTGTCAAGAAGAAGTTATCCCACTTTCAAATCAGGTGATTCCAGTTTCCCAGTTTGGGAATAGGACAGCTTCTTCGTCGTTCCAATCAAACCAGGATGAATCACTTTGTGAGAAGCTTTATTTTGATACATTAAGTGGTGGAGAATAACCAGGAAGTTAAATAAATCTCATAGGAGTTGGGATGAAGAAGTTATCCCACTTTCAAATCAGGTGATTACAGTTTCCCAGTTTGGGAATAGCACAGCTTCATCGTCGTTCCAATCAAACCAGGATGAATCACTTTGTGAGAAGCTTGATTTGGATACATAAAGTGGTGGAGAATCACCAGGAAGTTGAATAAATCTCATAGGAGTTGGGATGAAGAAGTTATTCCCCTTTCAAATCAGGTGATTCCAGTTTCCCAGTTTGGGAATAGCACAGCTTCATCGTCGTTCCAATCAAACCAGATTGAATCACTTTGTGAGAAGCTTGATTTGGATACATAAAGTGGTGGAGAATAACCAGGAAGTTGAATAAATGTCATAGGAGTTGGCAAGAAGAAGTTATCCCACATTCAAATCAGGTGATTCCAGTTTCCCAGTTTGGGAATAGCACAGCTTCTTCGTCGTTCCAATCAAACCAGGATGAATCACTTTGTGAGAAGCTTAATTTGGATACATAAAGTGGTGGAGAATCACCAGGAAGTTGAATAAATCTCATAGGAGTTGGGATGAAGAAGTTATCCCACTTTCAAATCAGGTGATTCCAGTTTCCCAGTTTGGGAATAGGACAGCTTCTTCGTCGTTCCAATCAAACCAGGATGAATCACTTTGTGAGAAGCTTGATTTGGATACATAAAGTGGTGGAGAATCACCAGGAAGTTGAATAAATCTCATAGGAGTTGAGATGAAGAAGTTATTCCCCTTTCAAATCAGGTGATTCCAGTTTCCCAGTTTGGGAATAGCACAGCTTCATCGTCGTTCCAATCAAACCAGGATGAATCACTTTGTGAGAAGCTTGATTTGGATACATAAAGTGGTGGAGAATTATGAGATTAGAGAGTAGAATAGGTATTGAGAGATTAAGAGAGATTTGGTAAGAGATTAAGAGAAGTTTAGGAGAGATTGTGAAAGAAGTGGAGAGATTTATGTATGAACCATGATGAACAAGAGAGAGACTAGAGAGAGAGTAACATGATTCGCATTAATTGATTAATCAGAGAGAGTTTACACTTATATATGAAGCTTAAGACACTAGGGTTTAGACTGCATAAAGGAGAAAGCATGTGAAGTCAAGATACAGCTAAGGGCGCATTTGAATCCTTCCAATGAGAGTCTCCACATGTGTAAGGCATCTTTGAATATGCCTTTACCTTTCCAGCTCTTGCCAGACTGTCAGACGCGTTCCTCCTTATCCTCTCAACGTTCGGATCAAGCTCAGCCTTAAGGTAAAGTAACTCTAGCTGGTTTACTTTTACCTGAGCTGAGTAACCCCTTAACCGCGCATGATGGTACGGCCTGATCGTCCGTACCCTTTGCCCTATCCGTACAGTCCGTACAAGATGCTTCTATCTTCCTCTCTAATGCTTCTACACTTCCTAAGGTCTCCTCTTCATACCATAAGGCTCTCTTCTTAACACTCCCCCTCAAGCTTAGCTTTGTGACAGTCTAAGCTTGGACAGCCATGAGACCTTCCTCATTAAAAACCTCACTAAGGAAAACCCATTGGGATAAAACCTTAATGAGGGAAAAAGAGTAAAGATCTCACAGCTGAGGGGATCAGCTCCTTCTCTTCCCAAGATCTATGAGTCCCAATCTAATGTGAATGGACTCCATAGTCTTCTGTCTCGCAGCCTTGGTGAACACATCAGCCAACTGATCTTCACTTCTCGTGTAGCAAGGTAAGATCACTCCAAGCACAATCATCTGTCTTACTTTGTGGCAATCAACCTCAATGTGCTTGGTTCTCTCATGGAACACCGAGTTGGATGCAATGTGAATGGCAGCTTGATTGTCGCAATGCATTGTCATTGGAGTGGCTTGATCAATCTCCAAGTGCTTCAAGATGCCTTTGATCCATACCAACTCGTTTGTAAGCTTCAGCATAGCTCTATACTCAGCTTCAGCACTTGAGCATGACACCACCTTCTGCTTCTTGCTCTTCCAAGTTACCAAGTTGCCTCCAATGAATGTGCAATAGCCGGTTGTTGATCTCCTGTCAGCTCTATCTCCTGCCCAATCAGCATCACAATAGCCCACCACTTCTGAGCTTCCATTGCATCCCATCCATACTCCTTGATCCGGCGAGCCATTCAGATACATCAACAGCCTCTCCACCATGCGCCAGTGATGTTCCTTGGGAAGCTGCATGTGTTGGCTCACCTGATTCACGGCAAAACATATATCAGGCCTTGTAATGGTAAGGTAAATCAATTTACCAACTAGTTTTCTATAGAGTTTAGGATCCTGGTAAGGTTTGCTGTCTTCAATCTCCCCCTCTCGTGGGACTTTGTAGCCATCCTCCATAGGCATCCTTGCTGTCTTGCCTCCATAAGCACCTGCACCTTTCAAAAGATCAAGTGTATACTTTCTTTGGGACATGAACAACCCTTCCTTGGATCTACATATCTCAATTCCAAGAAAGTATTTCATTTCTCCCAAGTCTTTAATCTCAAACATGGATTTAAGGAACTCCTTGGTTGCTATGATACCTTCCTTGTCACTCCCTGTGATAATGATATCATCAACATACACAAGGAGTGCAATCATACCTGAGGTAGTGGTAAGAGTGAAGAGGGTGTGGTCTAGTTCAGACTTCTTGAAGCCTCGGCCATTCAGAGTTGTGCTCAACTTGTTATACCAAGCTCTTGGTGATTGCTTCAACCCATAAATGGCTTTCTTTAGCCTCAGAACATTCCCTCTCTTTACTAGATGTTCTAGGCCTGGTGGAGGATACATATACACTTCATCCTCAAGCTCTCCTTGCAGAAATGCATTCTTTACATCCATTTGCCACAATCCCCATCCAAGGTTCACAGCCAAGCTTAAAATAATCCTAATGGTGTGTAGCTTGGCTACTGGAGCAAATGTCTCAATGTAATCCTCTCCATATGTCTGAGTGAACCCTCTTGCTACTAGTCTAGTCTTCTTCCTCTCAATCGACCCATCAGCCTTGTACTTGATTGTAAAGATCCATCTACTAGACACAGCTTTCTTCCCTTTTGGTAGTTCACTCTCATACCATGTATCATTCTTTATCATAGCTCCTGATTCAGCTCCTACTGATTCCTTCCATTCCTTATCTTCCATTGCCTCTTCATAGCTTCTTGGAATGTGATTCTCATCTAAGTTTACCATGAAAGCACAATGTGCTTCTGGATATTGAGCAAAAGAACACACGGCCTGAGTAGGATGCTTCACAGCTTGGGCATTGTAGTACACTCTCGTGTTTACCCAACTAGAAGGATCCTTTCTCAGCCTTGTACTCCTTCTCAACACTGGCCCTTCTTGCGCCATTTCTTGTTCTTCTTCTACTTGTGGAGTCACTGCTTCAGTCTGTTCTTCAGCTTCAGCTCTAGCTTCTCCTTGTCTCTGATCTTCGTCATTCTGACTTTCATTCAGTTCTTCCCTTGCTGATCCTTCTCCACTTTGGACAGGAGAATCAGTTCCTCTGTTTCCTAGCTCACCGGCCTCTTCTAAGCCTTGGTCCTCTAGTTCAGATACTGATTCACTTCCCCCCTCATGTGCAAAGTGGGATGGTTCTTCTGCTGCAGCTGGAGTAGGTTCTGGACGCCTACTCTGATCCTGGGACACTCCAATTCCGAGCCCCTCTAGGATGTTTCTCAAGCAAGCAGCTCTTTCTGATGGCTGGGAGAGATCCTCCAAGTCTTCCCATGTCTGCTCATCATAGTATCCTTTGTCTTCCATGAATCTGACATCCCTTGACACTAGGACTCTCCTAGCAGTAGGATCATAGCATTTGTGGTGTGATCCTGATCAGGATTGGAATCAATGGATTGAAGCCAATGTATGGGTCAGCTATACCACTGATCATGGTGCAGTTTAATGGACAGTATCATACTCTTATTGGCATGATCTATGAGGTTCTGGATAGAGAGAAGAGAAGAACTGTTGGTACTGCCTTGAAACAGCTTGAACAAAGAGGATTCAACCAACTGAGCTTAACAGGAGCTATGGAGACCATTCACCTCATCCAAATTTGTATGGAGAACAAGGAAAACATGTCAGGAAGTTTCTGGATTGGGTTATATTTGGATCTAGGCGAAATAGGGCTTTTTCGGTCCAAAAAGAGAGTTGCAGCCAGAATCTTGATCCACTTGCTTTCTAGCTGGCCTAACAGGACGTGGAGGATCTAAAGTTCATTAGGAGACACTCCAAATCAAGTTCAAGTCGTGGCCCATCATAAACCAAAGAAGAACCAGCTTGTTGGTTTGATTTAATTGCAATGTAATGGGTTTAGTTTATTGGGCTTTCATTTAATTTAAACCAAAGACAATTAGGAATTTGAGTAAACCAGATTTGGGTAGATTAGTATTTAAAATAAACCAATTTCGAATTGGATTAGGAGATTAAACCATCTTGGTTTAAATTTAGGGTTTTCAGTTTTATTCTTTTAACATATGTAGCCACGTTTTGGGATGGAGATCATCAATCGACATTTTTTTCAACTTCTTTGTTTTGAGTTTTCTCTCAATTCTGCTGGTGTGTAATATCCAGCTTGGGTTCTCTGATTTGGTGTGCCATATCCAGATCAGAAGCCTTGGAGTATCAGGAGACGAGCCATCTCTCTTGTGTCCCACATCAATCCACAAACCTTGATACAGATCGAGTCTTTGATTCTCTGTTTGCAAGGATTATCTCTGTGATCCATCCTAGACACTAAGCAGGGTGATCCTGTGTCTGTGGAGCAGAAAAAAACATCTTTATAGCATCCCATAGCTCTAAGGAAAAGACCATATCCATCACCTTTCATCCACCCACGCCCCCTTCAAGTGATCCAGGGAGAGACAGCCATTCCAGGGCTGCACCAAGAAATGGTATGATAAAAACTATTTGCAGAGAGAATGAAGGAGAGTCAGGAGGTAACACGTCCTTTATCAGGTTCATAACTGACCAGAACAAGCTGAGAAGAGATAAACAGGAACTGGTGGTGGTTAAAGAGAAGCCAGAACTGGAGGATGAGTATGGGGACCAAACCACACGACCACCTGACCAGAAGGATGTTAAACTGAGAGTACATGGTCTCATGTTCATGACCAGGACGTGGATAGGATCATCCTGGAGAGAAGCATTCAACTGCAAACTCAACAAAGTGGAGAAATCATCTGCCTTAGAAGCCACATGCAGTGAGGAAAGTTCCAAGATGTTGCTGAGACATGAAGAAGGACTGCAGAGCTTTGTGTTTCATCCTGGAGAGACTAGAGAGGTGATGATATATCTCATGGCCAGGTCAGGAACTTTGGAGTTAAATTATCAAGGTTCTGTCATCCTACAGAGCTTGGATTTGAGGACAAATCCTTTTAAAGGAGGAGGGGATGGTGTGATCCTGATCAGGATTGGAATCAATGGATTGAAGCCAATGTATGGGTCAGCTATACCACTGATCATGGTGCAGTTTAATGGACAGTATCATACTCTTATTGGCATGATCTATGAGGTTCTGGATAGAGAGAAGAGAAGAACTGTTGGTACTGCCTTGAAACAGCTTGAACAAAGAGGATTCAACCAACTGAGCTTAACAGGAGCTATGGAGACCATTCACCTCATCCAAATTTGTATGGAGAACAAGGAAAACATGTCAGGAAGTTTCTGGATTGGGTTATATTTGGATCTAGGCGAAATAGGGCTTTTTCGGTCCAAAAAGAGAGTTGCAGCCAGAATCTTGATCCACTTGCTTTCTAGCTGGCCTAACAGGACGTGGAGGATCTAAAGTTCATTAGGAGACACTCCAAATCAAGTTCAAGTCGTGGCCCATCATAAACCAAAGAAGAACCAGCTTGTTGGTTTGATTTAATTGCAATGTAATGGGTTTAGTTTATTGGGCTTTCATTTAATTTAAACCAAAGACAATTAGGAATTTGAGTAAACCAGATTTGGGTAGATTAGTATTTAAAATAAACCAATTTCGAATTGGATTAGGAGATTAAACCATCTTGGTTTAAATTTAGGGTTTTCAGTTTTATTCTTTTAACATATGTAGCCACGTTTTGGGATGGAGATCATCAATCGACATTTTTTTCAACTTCTTTGTTTTGAGTTTTCTCTCAATTCTGCTGGTGTGTAATATCCAGCTTGGGTTCTCTGATTTGGTGTGCCATATCCAGATCAGAAGCCTTGGAGTATCAGGAGACGAGCCATCTCTCTTGTGTCCCACATCAATCCACAAACCTTGATACAGATCGAGTCTTTGATTCTCTGTGTGCAAGGATTATCTCTGTGATCCATCCTAGACACTAAGCAGGGTGATCCTGTGTCTGTGGAGCAGAAAAAAACATCTTTATAGCATCCCATAGCTCTAAGGAAAAGACCATATCCATCACCTTTCATCCACCCACGCCCCCTTCAAGTGATCCAGGGAGAGACAGCCATTCCAGGGCTGCACCAAGGTTCTGTCATCCTACAGAGCTTGGATTTGAGGACAAATCCTTTTAAAGGAGGAGGGGATGGTGTGATCCTGATCAGGATTGGAATCAATGGATTGAAGCCAATGTATGGGTCAGCTATACCACTGATCATGGTGCAGTTTAATGGACAGTATCATACTCTTATTGGCATGATCTATGAGGTTCTGGATAGAGAGAAGAGAAGAACTGTTGGTACTGCCTTGAAACAGCTTGAACAAAGAGGATTCAACCAACTGAGCTTAACAGGAGCTATGGAGACCATTCACCTCATCCAAATTTGTATGGAGAACAAGGAAAACATGTCAGGAAGTTTCTGGATTGGGTTATATTTGGATCTAGGCGAAATAGGGCTTTTTCGGTCCAAAAAGAGAGTTGCAGCCAGAATCTTGATCCACTTGCTTTCTAGCTGGCCTAACAGGACGTGGAGGATCTAAAGTTCATTAGGAGACACTCCAAATCAAGTTCAAGTCGTGGCCCATCATAAACCAAAGAAGAACCAGCTTGTTGGTTTGATTTAATTGCAATGTAATGGGTTTAGTTTATTGGGCTTTCATTTAATTTAAACCAAAGACAATTAGGAATTTGAGTAAACCAGATTTGGGTAGATTAGTATTTAAAATAAACCAATTTCGAATTGGATTAGGAGATTAAACCATCTTGGTTTAAATTTAGGGTTTTCAGTTTTATTCTTTTAACATATGTAGCCACGTTTTGGGATGGAGATCATCAATCGACATTTTTTTCAACTTCTTTGTTTTGAGTTTTCTCTCAATTCTGCTGGTGTGTAATATCCAGCTTGGGTTCTCTGATTTGGTGTGCCATATCCAGATCAGAAGCCTTGGAGTATCAGGAGACGAGCCATCTCTCTTGTGTCCCACATCAATCCACAAACCTTGATACAGATCGAGTCTTTGATTCTCTGTTTGCAAGGATTATCTCTGTGATCCATCCTAGACACTAAGCAGGGTGATCCTGTGTCTGTGGAGCAGAAAAAAACATCTTTATAGCATCCCATAGCTCTAAGGAAAAGACCATATCCATCACCTTTCATCCACCCACGCCCCCTTCAAGTGATCCAGGGAGAGACAGCCATTCCAGGGCTGCACCAATTTGTATCCCTTCTGTGAAGTAGAATACCCAATCATCATAGCCTTGGTGCTTTTTGCTTCTAGTTTGTTTCTCTGCTCGCCTGGTACAAGAACATAACACACGCATCCAAAGGTCCTCAGGTGATCCAAGACTGGCCTGCTCTTGTTGAGTACCTCAAATGGAGACTGATCTGCCAAGATCCTGGTTGGTATCCTGTTGATGAGATAGCACGCAGTCATCACAGCATCACTCCAATACCTCTTGGGAACCCCTTTGTGGAACATCATGGACCGGGACACCTCCATGAGATGTCTGTTCTTCCTTTCCGCAACTCCATTCTGCTGTGGAGTGTATGGGCAGCTAGTCTGGTGAAGAATCCCATGCTGAGCAAGGTGATCACGAAATGCATGCCCAGTATACTCCCCACCATTATCAGACCTGAAAATCTTAATCTTGGCATGATATTGGTTAGTCACATAGGCTTGAAAATTTTTAAATGCATCAAGGACCCTATCTTTAGTTTTAATCAATGTTAACCAGGTGTATTTGGATTTTTCATCAATGAATGTGACATAATACTTGTAATCATCCCTAGATAAGCAAGGTGCCGTCCAAACATCAGAGTGAATTAAATCAAAGCAGTTTGCATAAAGAGTAGATGATCTCTGAAAAACAGTCTTACAATGTTTGCCCAAAATACATGCCTCACAATCATTATTTTTAAACATGACACCTGGTAACATAATGCTTAAAGCCCTAACATGTGGATGTCCTAGCCTAGCATGCCACAGAGCATCAGTACTTAAGGAAGAAACAGAACTAAACGAGAAATAAGAACTAGAAATAGGTGCAAGGTCTTCAATCATGTAAAGATCCCCCTTGGTAGCTCCTTGCCCAATCAACTTACTGCTCTTAATATCCTGAAACTTAACATCATTAGGACTGAAAATAACATTGCATTGAAGATCAGTAGTGCATTTCTTAACTGATAAAAGATTAGAGGTGAACTCAGGCATGTAAAAGGCTTTTGACTCCTTATTAAACAAGTTCAGTTTACCAATGCCCCTAATGGGAATTCTATCTCCATTTGCAATCATAACATGTCCAAGGGCAGGTTCTATGTCTTTTATCATATTGTTATCACTAATCATGTGATGAGATGCACCAGAATCAATTATCAATGGTTTATGCAAGCTCCTAGCAGTATTGGTTCTAGATGTTTCATTTTCAGCTTTCAGGCTCTTGACTACTCCTAACAATCTATCAGTTATGCTAGTATGAGCAGTGGCAGTACATGAGATTTTAAACATGTCTAGCAGTTTATCAGAGATACTAGGTAATGTATGAGCAGAGTATGAGTATCCAAGAGTGTTGCCTAGCATTTTACCAGACTCCTTGAGGGCTCGGATGAAAGCCTCAAAGTCAGCCTTGGTGATCACCTCCTGAGAAGTTAGAGCTCTGCCTTCACTTTCACCCGCCTTGACATTTGGACTAGCCCCTGATGAGCCGGCACCACTTGCTTCAGCAGAAAGGTGAGCCTTAGCTTCTCTATCCTTGTTGAACTTGCTAGGCCTGAGGTGTGGATGTAGGATCCAGCACTGACTCTTCTTATGCCCCTGCCGCTTGCAATGCTCACAGCTTCCCTCATACTTCTCATACTTCCTTCCATCTCCACGGTACGCTGCCTTGTTTGCTTGTGCCTCTTCTGCTTTATGAGCCGTGGACATCCCCTTCTTGCCTCCAAACAACCCAAGAGAGCCTTCCTCCTTCTGAAGTTGTGCGCATACCTCCTCCATGGATGGGAGAGTTGGTGATCTCAGGATATGCTTGATCACATCCTGGTAGCTTTCATCTAGAGTCATCAATAGCCCAAACACCTGATCTTGCTCTCTCCTCTCGATGAGCGATTCCTCATCAGTAGTGTTGGGTCTAAGACTCTCAAGTTCGGACCACAAAGCTCCAAACTTCCCCATGTGCTTGGTGAGATCTTCTCCATCTTGCCTCAAGACACTGATGGTTTGCTTCAGATCAAACACCCGACTTATGTTGGACTTGTTTCCATACCTCTTATGGAGCATGTCCCAAAGGCGCTTAGGAGTCTCAAAGTGCACGTAAGCTTCAAGTATGGGGAGCTCCAGAGAGGCATGGAGCACAGACAGCACCATCAAATCCTCTTGGACCCATCTCTTTGCTTCAGCTACCGCAAGAGTCTTCCCGTCGCCTTCTTCTTCATCTTCTTTGGCCACTGGCTCCGGACCATCATCTGTGATGTGGTTCCACAGCCCTAGCCTTCCAATGGTAGTCCTCACCAACTGGGACCACATCAAGTAGTTCGAGCCTCCCTTCAGTGCAACCGGAACCGTCACCAGTTTGCTAAAGTTGGTCGTCTCCATCTCCTCTTCTTTATCACACAAGAACAAACTCGCAAATGTAAAGAAAGGAACAAGGGTCTCTCAATACCAAAGCCAACCTGGCTCTGATACCATATGAGATTAGAGAGTAGAATAGGTATTGAGAGATTAAGAGAGATTTGGTAAGAGATTAAGAGAAGTTTAGGAGAGATTGTGAAAGAAGTGGAGAGATTTATGTATGAACCATGATGAACAAGAGAGAGACTAGAGAGAGAGTAACATGATTCGCATTAATTGATTAATCAGAGAGAGTTTACACTTATATATGAAGCTTAAGACACTAGGGTTTAGACTGCATAAAGGAGAAAGCATGTGAAGTCAAGATACAGCTAAGGGCGCATTTGAATCCTTCCAATGAGAGTCTCCACATGTGTAAGGCATCTTTGAATATGCCTTTACCTTTCCAGCTCTTGCCAGACTGTCAGACGCGTTCCTCCTTATCCTCTCAACGTTCGGATCAAGCTCAGCCTTAAGGTAAAGTAACTCTAGCTGGTTTACTTTTACCTGAGCTGAGTAACCCCTTAACCGCGCATGATGGTACGGCCTGATCGTCCGTACCCTTTGCCCTATCCGTACAGTCCGTACAAGATGCTTCTATCTTCCTCTCTAATGCTTCTACACTTCCTAAGGTCTCCTCTTCATACCATAAGGCTCTCTTCTTAACAAGAATCACCAGGAAGTTGAATAAATCTCATAGGAGTTGACAAGAAGAAGTTATCCCACATTCAAATCAGGTGATTCCAGTTTCCCAGTTTGGGAATAGCACAGCTTCATTGTCGTTCCAATCAAACCAGGATGAATCACATTGTGAGAAGCTTAATTTGGATACATAAAGTGGTGGAGAATCACCAGGAAGTTGAATAAATCTCATAGGAGTTGGGATGAAGAAGTTATCTCACTTTCAAATCAGGTGATTCCAGTTTCCCAGTTTGGGAATAGGACAGCTTCTTCGTCGTTCCAATCAAACCAGGATGAATCACTTTGTGAGAAGCTTGATTTGGATACATAAAGTGGTGGAGAATCACCAGGAAGTTGAATAAATCTCATAGGAGTTTGGATGAAGAAGTTATTCCCCTTTCAAATCAGGTGATTCCAGTTTCCCAGTTTGGGAATAGGACAGCTTCATCGTCGTTCCAATCAAACCAGGATTAATCACTTTGCGAGAAGCTTTATTTTGATACATAAAGTGGTGGAGAATCACCAGGAAGTTGAATTAATCTCATAGGAGTTGGAAAGAAGAAGTTATCCCACTTTCAAATCAGGTGATTCCAGTTTCCCAGTTTGGGAATAGGACAGCTTCTTCGTCGTTCCAATCAAACCAGGATGAATCACTTTGTGAGAAGCTTGATTTGGATACATAAAGTGGTGGAGAATCACCAGGAAGTTGAATAAATCTCATAGGAGTTGTCAAGAAGAAGTTATCCCACTTTCAAATCAGGTGATTCCAGTTTCCCAGTTTGGGAATAGGACAGCTTCTTCGTCGTTCCAATCAAACCAGGATGAATCACTTTGTGAGAAGCATTATTTTGATACATTAAGTGGTGGAGAATCACCAGGAAGTTGAATAAATCTCATAGGAGTTGTCAAGAAGAAGTTATCCCACTTTCAAATCAGGTGATTCCAGTTTCCCAGTTTGGGAATAGCACAGCTTCATCGTCGTTCCAATCAAACCAGGATGAACCACTTTGTGAGAAGCTTGATTTGGATACATTAAGTGGTGGAGAATAACCAGGAAGTTAAATAAATCTCATAGGAGTTGGGATGAAGAAGTTATCCCACTTTCAGATCAGGTGATTACAGTTTCCCAGTTTGGGAATAGCACAGCTTCATCGTCGTGTTGAAATGAGTTGATCAATATGTGAGAAGATGGCTTAGGGAGTTAAGGATGTGAGAATGTGGAGGCAAAGGGAAGGAAGGTTAGGGATCGACCAGGCCGTACAAGAGGCCGTACTGGCCGTACCGTCCGTACTGTCCGGGTCGAGCCATAACTCGGCCAAGAAGAGAAGTTACCCGGGTAAGAGAGGTAAACGGCCAAAGGGGATTTACCATAGAAGATATGACTGTTTGGATGGATAGAGTGACCGCGGCTTATCCTGACAGTCTGGCACAGGCTGTAAAGGCAAAAGGAGTCTCACCCAAAGATGCCTTAAGCGTGTGATCATCCCCATTGGTTTACATTCAAATTAAAGCAACCTTATCCTTGACCTCACATGCTTAGTGCTTCTGAATACCCTAATGTCTCTCTCTATATATTGTAAACTCTGTCTTGATTAATGATTAACACGAGTTCATCATATTCTCTCTCTAGTTCATCATGTTTCTCTTCTACATTTCATAAATCATCTCATCTCACTTTAATCTTTCTCTAAATCTCTCAATACCTGTTCAACTCTCTAAAATCATATGGTATCAGAGCCAGGTTGGCTTTGGTATTGAGATTTAGAGTGTTCTTCAGCTCCAGTTCATACTAGTTCATACTTTCTTTTCGGTTCTAACAAAGCAAGATGGAGGGAAACTACAAGGTCATTACGGTTCCTGTTGCGTTGAAGGGTGGTAGTAACTACCTGTTGTGGTCAAGGCTGGTGAAGACAGCCATTGGGAGGCTAGGGCTGTGGAGTCACATCACGGATGATGCAACCAAGCCAGTGGCTAAAGACGGAGAAGGAGATGAGGGTGTGGGAGATCAAGTTGCTGCGGCAGAGAAGAAGTGGATTCAAGAAGACTTGATGGTGCTTTCAGTGCTACAAGGGTCCCTTGAAGAGCATCTCTTGGAGGCCTACAGCTACTGCGAGACTCCAAAACACCTGTGGGAGGTACTCCAGAAGACTTTTGGGAACGTTACCAATCTGAACCGTGTGTTTGAGATTAAGAAGGCCATCAACACACTGGTACAAGATGGGGAAGAGTTCACCAAGCATTTGGGCAAGTATAGATCTTTGTGGTCTGAGCTTGAATCATTGAGGCCAAGCACCGCGGATCAAGAGCTACTCATGGAGAGGAGGGAGCAGGATCAGGTGTTTGGGTTGCTGTTGACACTAGATCCTCCATTCAATGATGTGATCAAGCACATGTTGAGGATGCCGAGTCTTCCATCCATGGAGGAAGTGTGTGCGCAGATTCAGAAGGAAAAGGGGTCACTTGGTATGTTTGGAGGGAAAGGAGACATGGCTCTGTCCAACAAGGCTGAAGCAATCCAAGCAAACAAGGCTGCTTACCGTGGAGAGGAAAGGAAGTTCAGTGGAAACTGTGACCATTGCAAGAAGCCGGGACACAAGAGGAGTCAGTGCTGGATCCTACACCCCCATTTGAAGCCGGCCAAGTTCAACAAGGAGAGAGAGGGAAGAGCTCACCTTTCTGCAGAGACAAGTGAAGCTGGCGCATCAGGAGCTGGCTCATCTGGTCTTGCGGGTGAAAGTGAAGGAAGAGCCTTAACCTCTCACCACCAAGTAGCTGTGAAGAACATGGATCATGAGGTGATCAAGAAGTCAGACATTGATGCCTTGATCAAAGCTCTTAAGGAGTCTGGTAACGCCCTTGGTTATTCTTATACTGCTCATGTGTTGCCTAGAACTTGTGATAGCTTGCTAGGAAACCTTGATAGAATGGGAAATGAACAAGGTAGATATACAACTTTTGCTGCTGATAGGATGTCTAGAAATGAATCCACATTGCTTGATCTCATTGATAAACTGAAAATGGTAAAAGAATCACCTAGGAATCATATTGCTCAAGGAATAAAACCATTGATTATTGATTCAGGTGCTTCACACCATATGATAAGTGATGATAGCCTTATAAAGAACATAGAACCGGCTCATGGACATGTAATGATTGCAAATGGTGATAGAATTCCTATTAGAGGTGTAGGAGACTTGAAACTGTTTAATAAGGATTCTAAAGCTTTGTACATGCCTGAGTTTACTTCTAATCTATTATCTGTTAAGAGGTGTACCAATGATCTTCAATGCAATGTTATTTTCAGTCCTAATGATGTGAAATTTCAGGATATTGAAAGCAGTAAGTTGATTGGGCAAGGAGTAACCAAAGGAGACCTGTATTTACTTGAAGACCTTTCTTTCATTTCTAGTTCTAGTTGCTTGTTGAGTTCCGTTTTAAGTAGAGGTGCATTGTGGCATTCTAGGCTAGGACATCCACATGTTAGAGCCTTAAGCTTAATGTTACCAGGTGTCATGTTTAAAAATAATGAGTGTGAAGCTTGTATTTTGGGAAAACATTGTAAGACTGTGTTCAAAAGATCTACTACTATCTATGATAAATGCTTTGATCTTGTTCATTCTGATGTATGGACTGCTCCATGCTTATCTAGGGACAATTACAAATACTTTGTCACATTCATAGATGAGAAATCCAAATACACCTGGATAACACTAATTAAAACAAAGGATAGGGTTCTAGATGCATTTAGAAACTTTCAATTATATGTTTCTAACCAGTATAATGCCAAGATTAAGATTTTCAGGTCTGATAATGGTGGAGAGTATACTGGCCATGCATTCAAGAACCATCTAGCTCAACATGGGATACTCCATCAAACGAGTTGCCCTTATACACCTCAACAAAATGGAGTGGCTGAAAGGAAGAATAGACATCTTATGGAAGTGGCTAGATCAATGATGTTCCAGATGAGAGTGCCAAAGAGATTCTGGAGTGATGCTGTGATCACGGCTTGCTACCTAATCAATAGGATTCCAACCAAGATCCTGGAAGATAAAGCTCCTTATGAAGTTCTCAACAACAGCAAGCCAGTCCTAGATCACCTAAGAGTGTTTGGGTGTGTAAGCTATGTTCTTATCCCGGGAGAGATGAGAAACAAGCTGGAAGCAAAGAGTATCAAAGCTATGATGATAGGATACTCAACCACACAGAAGGGATACAAGTGCTTTGTTCCTGAGTCAAGGAGAGTCCTTGTATCAAGAGATGTCAAGTTCTTTGAAGAGAAGAGCTACTATGAAGATAAAGATTGGAAAGAGCTGGAGGATCTTTCACAACCTTCAGATAGAGCTACAAGCTTGAGACAGATACTAGAAGGTCTTGGAATTGGAATGTCCCAGGAGTCGACAGAGAATCAGTCATCTGAAAGACAAGAAGCTGAAGAACCATCTCACCTTGATCATGAGGGAGGGAATGGAATTGAGCCGGATGAGAGTCAAGATTTTGCGGATCATCCTGATCAAGGTGGAGCTGAACCAAGTAATGAAGAGCCTAATGAGCTACCAGAACAAGGAGGAGTGGAAGCTACTGAAGTAGAAGCACCAGAGCAAGCACCAGCTGAGGTACCATTAATGAGAAGCACACGGCTGAAGAGAGATGCTTCCAACTGGGTAAACACGAGAGTGTACTACAATGCCCAGGCTGTGGAGCATCCTTCTCAAGCTGTGTGTTCATTTGCCTGTTATCCAAAGGAGCATTGCGCATTCATGATGAGCCTAGATGAAAGCAGTATACCAAGATCATATGAAGAAGCAATGCTACATCAAGATTGGAAGGAATCTGTTGGAGATGAAGCAAATGCCATGATAAAGAATGACACTTGGTTTGAAAGTGAGTTACCAAAAGGAAAGAAGGCAGTAACCAGCAAGTGGATATTCACCATTAAGTATCTACCTGATGGAACCATTGAGAGAAAGAAGACAAGACTGGTGGCTAGAGGATACACTCAAACATATGGGGAAGACTACATTGACACCTTTGCTCCTGTTGCCAAGCTACATACAATAAGGATTGTATTGTCTCTTGCTGTGAACCTTGAGTGGGAGCTTTGGCAGATGGATGTGAAGAATGCCTTTCTTCAAGGAGAGCTAGAGGATGAAGTGTATATGCATCCACCACCAGGCCTAGAGCATCTGGTGAAACCAGGGAATGTATTGAGACTCAAGAAGGCAATCTATGGGTTAAAGCAATCACCTAGAGCATGGTACAACAAGCTGAGCACTACTCTGAATGGGCGTGGGTTCAAAAAGTCAGAGTTGGATCACACCCTCTTCACTCTCACTACACCTTCAGGTATCATCTGTCTACTTGTATATGTTGATGACATTATCATAACAGGTAGTGATAAGTATACACTTTTGTGTATTAGAGCATGATTCAACTAATCCAGGATAATCAGATGAAAAGATTAAAGAGATTAAGAGATTTTAGTGAGAGAATAGAGAGAGACTCAAAACTCCATTAGATTGATTAATGAGAGAGTTTACAACACATATAGATTAGGGATACATCAATTCGTCCAGGTTCACTCTAGCTAGGATAGAAAGCATGTGTAGTCAAAGATGCTTGATTTAAACTAGCCAATAAGGTTCCTCACATGCTTGGGCATCTTGCTTTAGCTTTCCAGCTGGTGCCAGCCTGTCTAAAGCTCTCTAGCCTTGACCAGACCTTATCCAAACTCCTCCTTGCTTATTCAGACTCATCCTGGCGTGATTCACTCTTCACATAGATGCAAGGTAACTTCCCAAGTCTTTTAACTCAGTTACCACAGTAACAATAAAGTTACTGTGGTAAATCTCCAAGTTACTGCCTGCTCCAAATCCCTTCCTCTATCCATGTATCCACTCTCCATCTCCTCATCTCAACACTCCCCCTCAAGCTTGACCATGTAGAACAAGTCAAGCTTGGAAACCATGAAGACCTCCCTCATTAAAAACCTCACCAAGGAAAACCCAATGGGATAAAACCTTGATGAGGGAAAAAGAGTGGAGACTCCATGGTTAAGGGGCTCAGCTCCTAGGAGTAAGATCAATGAGTCCAAGTCTTGATAGTATGGACTCCATTGTCTTTACTCTCGCTGCCTTAGTAAACACATCTGCAAGCTGATCTTCACTTCTTGTATAACATGGCAATATCACTCCAAGTATAATCATCTGCCTCACCTTGTGACAATCAACTTCTATATGCTTCGTCCTCTCATGAAAGACTGAGTTAGAAGCAATGTGGATAGCTGCTTGATTGTCACAATGCATTGTCATAGGAGTACTCTGCTCAATCTCCAAATGCTTCAAGATCCCCTTGATCCACACCAACTCGTTTGTCAGCTTCAACATGGCTCTATACTCAGCTTCAGCACTTGAACAGGAGATAACCTTCTGCTTCTTACTCTTCCAAGTGACCAAGTTCCCTCCAATGAATGTACAATACCCAGTAGTTGATCTCCTGTCCACTCTATCTCCTGCCCAATCAGCATCACAATATCCAACCACTTCTGTACTGCCATTACAACCCATCCAAACTCCTTGACCAGACGTGCCACTCAAATACCTCAGTATCCTATCAACCATCTTCCAATGATGAACCTTTGGTGCCTGCATATGCTGGCTCACTTGATTCACTGCAAAGCATATATCAGGTCTTGTAATCGTCAAGTAGATCAGCTTTCCAACCATCCTCCTATACAGCTTAGCATCCTCAAACAACTGGTTCTCTTCAACCTCCCCCTCACGCAAGACCTTATACCCCTCCTCAAGAGGTGTCTTAGCTATCTTTCCTCCAAGCACATCAGCTTCCTTTAGCATATCCATTGCATACTTCCTTTGAGACATGAACAAACCCTCCTTTGATCTGCATATCTCAATCCCCAAGAAATACTTCATCTCTCCCAAGTCTTTGATATCAAATACTGACCTGAGAAACTCTTTAGTGGCTTTAATCCCAGCCTTATCACTCCCTGTGATAATCAAATCATCCACATACACTAGAATCACAATGATCCCTGATGGCCCGACCAGTGTGAAGAGTGTGTGATCTAGTTCAGACTTCCTGAACCCTCTCCCATTGAGTGTTGTACTCAGCTTCCTGTACCAGGCTCTAGGAGACTGCTTCAACCCATATATAGCTTTCTTCAATCTCAAAACATTTCCTGGCTTTACTAGATGCTCAAGACCAGGAGGAGGAAGCATATATACCTCATCTTCTAGCTCACCTTGCAGGAAAGCATTCTTCACATCCATCTGCCACAAATCCCACTCCAAGTTTGTTGCAATGGATAACACAATTCGAATTGTGTGAAGCTTGGCCACTGGTGCAAAAGTATCAATGTAATCTTCTCCATAAGTCTGTGTAAATCCTCTTGCAACCAGCCTGGTCTTGTGCCTATCTATCTCCCCATTTGCAAGATATTTAATGGTGAAGATCCATCTGCTTGAAACTGCCTTCTTCCCTCTAGGTAATTCACTCTCATACCAAGTGTCATTCCTGATCATTGCATCCCTTTCATCTCCTACTGAATCTCTCCAAACCTTGTGCTTCATAGCTTCTTCATAAGATCTTGGTATCTCATTCTCATCCAAGTTACACATAAACACCATGTGCTCTTCTGGAAACTCAGCAAAGGAACACATGGCTTGAGAGGGATGCTCCACAGCCTGGGCATTGTAGTACACTCTCGTGTTTACCCAGTTGGAAGGATCCCTCCTTATCCTTGTGCTCCTCCGCAAGGTCTCAACCTGTTCTTCAGCCTGAACATTCTCTTGTGCTTCCTCTCTTAAACCAGTAGGTTCTCCCTGCTCATTTCCAGCAGGTTCTCCCTGCTCATTTCCACCTGACTGAGCTCCACTCTCTACTTCCTGTGTCTCCTCCTGATCATGCTGACCTGAATCCTCTTGGTTATGCTCCTGCTCCCCTGATTCAGATCCATTCCCCCTCTCATGATCAAGAGGAGTTGTTCCTCCAGCTTCTCCAGCTTGATTAGTAGGTCCTGTTCTTCCTGGTTCCTGATCTTGGGATAATCCTATCCCTAGCCTCTCCAACAACACCCTCAATGTTGTTGCCTTCTCTGATGGAGCTCGGGACAGATCCTCTAGGTCTTCCCATTTCTTCTCCTCATAATACCCTTTAGACTCAACAAACTTCACTTCTCTAGATACCATAACCCTCCTAGTTATTGGATCATAACATTTGTAGCCTTTCTGAGTGATTGAGTACCCAATGAACATAGCTTTAGTACTCTTTGCTTCTAGCTTGTTCCTTCTTTCTCCGGGACTCATCACATAACATAAGCACCCAAAGACTCTCAAATGATCAATGTGTGGCTTGGTCTTGTTCAATACTTCAAAGGGAGACAGTTTCTTCAAGACACGGGTTGGCACTCTATTGATGAGATAGCAAGCAGTCTGAACAGCATCACTCCAAAACCTCTTAGGGACATTCATGTGGAACATGATTGATCTCGCAACCTCCATCAAATGTCTGTTCTTCCTCTCTGCCACCCCATTTTGTTGTGGTGTGTAAGGACAGCTAGTTTGTTGCACAATCCCATGCTTTGCAAGATGACTCTTGAAAGCATTACTAGTGTATTCTCCTCCATTATCAGACCTCAGAATCTTCACAGTGGCATTGTACTGATTAGTAACATATGCTTGGAAGTTCATGAAGGCTTCTAGGACTCTGTCTTTGGAGGGAATCATGGTGATCCATGTGTACTTTGACTTCTCATCAATGAAAGTCACAAAGTACTTATGGCTGTCTCTAGACATGCAGGGAGCTGTCCACACGTCTGAATGCACCAGATCAAAGCAATTCTCATATCTGGTTTCTGATGTTGGGAAGACAGTCCTACAGTGCTTTCCAAGTATACACGCTTCACACTCCAAGTGATTGAACGCCATACTTGGTAGAATCAGTTCAATTGCCTTGGCATGAGGATGTCCCAGCCTTGCATGCCATGTGAGATTATCACACCTATCCGTTGTGCTGCTTAAACACACAGACTCCACAGGACTAGGCGCCTCAGTTGTTTGGAGATGATAGAGCTGATGCTTGCTGTCTCCTCTGCCAATAACCCTTCCAGTCTTCAAATCCTGGAAC
Source organism: Brassica rapa (assembly GCF_000309985.2). Lineage (NCBI taxonomy): Eukaryota > Viridiplantae > Streptophyta > Magnoliopsida > Brassicales > Brassicaceae > Brassica > Brassica rapa. The sequence continues at coordinate 32,236 of NW_022610619.1, forward strand.
TCAACTTCATTTGGTCTGAAAACCACTTGACAATCCAGATCAACTGTAGCCTTCTTAACTGAGATTAGATTGGATGTAAACTGAGGTAGGTAGAAGGCAGTAGAGTTCTTCTCAAACAGCTTGAGGTTTCCCACTCCTTCTATTGGGATCCTGGTACCATTGGCTATCATGACACTCCCTGTTGCTGCTTTAACCTCACTGATTAGTCTCTTGTCACTGATCATGTGGTGTGTTGCTCCAGAGTCAATGATGATGGGTTTAGATGTGGATGCTTTGGCAGGAGCACCCAGACTCCGGGTCGTAGCCAAAGCATACACATGCTTAACCAACTCATCCCATTCCTTCTTTGTCACACACTCATCTGCCCTCTTGGTATCCATTCCTCTCATATCCGCACTGTCTCCTACTGTTTCTCCCATGTAAGCTGAGTATGAACACTCTCCTATAACCATCTGCTGAAGTACATCCTTGATTCTCTTCAAGATTACACTCATCCTGCCACTTAAGTGCTCAGACTCGCTATCCTTTCTCCATACCCTTCTCTTCATTAACCACTCCTTAGAAAGTTTTCTCAACCTTCCCCTCTTACAGCTTGTACCTCCCTTCCATCTTTCTGGCTTCCTGTTCATTTCCCACACATCACAAGTATATTTAACAAGCTCACATACCTCTTCCATAAGGAAGCTGAAGATCACATCTTGCTTCCTCCTTTCTTGACTACATCTCGGATTTGATGTGTGTGTCTTCACCACATCTAGCTCTGACCACACTTCTCTCAGCCTTCCCACAAGCTGATAACACTCATCCTTTCCTTGTCTCAAGCCGCGGATCACCCCTCTGTCCTCAATGACTCTCACAAGCTTGGACTTGCCTAAAGTTGCTTCAATCTCACTCTTTGTAGTGTTTCCTTGAACAACTTCATTTCCCAGCTTCAGACCTCTTGTCTGACCTTCTTCAGTAGCCATTTCCATGAAAGGTTTCCCCTTTCCATGACTACTCCATAACCCACAGCTTTCCAAAGCTCTTTTAGCCCACCTTGACCACTCGCCAAGCCTCTCCTCTTCAGTCTTCACAGTTGACTCAGGTCTGTGCTCCATTTCCATGTTGAGATGATTTGGATTCACCAGAACCTCTCACGCCACCAAGATAATGAAACCCAGGAGGAGTTAAGAACACCAAGAACACTCAAGAACACTCAATAACTTTAAGGAAAAAGGAATCACACTCTCCCACTTTGCGCAACCTGGCTCTGATACCATATACACTTTTGTGTATTAGAGCATGATTCAACTAATCCAGGATAATCAGATGAAAAGATTAAAGAGATTAAGAGATTTTAGTGAGAGAATAGAGAGAGACTCAAAACTCCATTAGATTGATTAATGAGAGAGTTTACAACACATATAGATTAGGGATACATCAATTCGTCCAGGTTCACTCTAGCTAGGATAGAAAGCATGTGTAGTCAAAGATGCTTGATTTAAACTAGCCAATAAGGTTCCTCACATGCTTGGGCATCTTGCTTTAGCTTTCCAGCTGGTGCCAGCCTGTCTAAAGCTCTCTAGCCTTGACCAGACCTTATCCAAACTCCTCCTTGCTTATTCAGACTCATCCTGGCGTGATTCACTCTTCACATAGATGCAAGGTAACTTCCCAAGTCTTTTAACTCAGTTACCACAGTAACAATAAAGTTACTGTGGTAAATCTCCAAGTTACTGCCTGCTCCAAATCCCTTCCTCTATCCATGTATCCACTCTCCATCTCCTCATCTCAACAATAAGGCTGGTATAAAAGCCACAAAGGAGTTTTTGAAATCTGTGTTTGAAATCAAAGACTTAGGGGAAATGAAATACTTCCTTGGAATTGAGTTGTGTAGATCTAAGGAAGGATTGTTCATTTCCCAAAGGAAGTATACACTTGATCTTTTGAAAGATGCAGGTATACAAGGAGACAAGACAGCAAAGATGCCTCTTGAAGATGGATACAAGGTTCCACGTGAGGGGGAGATTGAAGACAGCAAGGCCTTTCATGATCCAAAGCTGTACAGAAAGCTAGTAGGGAAGCTTATCTACCTCACAATCACACGACCAGACATATGCTTTGCGGTGAACCAAGTGAGCCAGCATATGCAAGTCCCAAAGGATCATCACTGGCGCATGGTGGAGAGACTTCTCTTGTATCTGAATGGGACGTCAAGCCTTGGAGTGTGGATGGGATGTAACAAGAGCACTGAAGTGGTGGGTTACTGTGATGCTGATTGGGCTGGAGATAGAGCAGACAGGAGATCAACCACTGGCTATTGTACATTCATTGGAGGCAACTTGGTGACTTGGAAGAGTAAGAAGCAGAAGGTGGTGTCTTGTTCAAGCGCTGAAGCTGAGTATAGAGCAATGCTGAAGCTTACCAATGAGTTGGTATGGATCAAAGGAATCTTGAAGCACTTGGAGATAGAGCAGGGAACTCCAATGACTATGCATTGTGACAATCAAGCGGCTATACACATTGCAACCAACTCTGTCTTCCATGAGAGAACCAAACACATTGAAGTTGATTGCCACAAGGTGAGGCAGATGATTGTCTTGGGAGTGATCTTGCCATGCTATACAAGGAGTGAGGATCAACTTGCGGATGTGTTCACCAAGGCTGCGAGACAAAAGACTATGGAGTCCATTCATACCAGATTGGGGCTCATAGATCTTTCCCCAAGGAGCTGATCCCCTTTTGCCATGAGGTCTTCACTCTTTTTCCCTCATCAAGGTTTTGTCCCATTGGGTTTTCCTTGGTGAGGTTTTTAATGAGGAAGATCTCATGGTGGTTCCAAGCTTAACTAAGTTATTAAGTTAAGCTTGAGGGGGAGTGTTGAAATGAGTTGATCAATATGTGAGAAGATGGCTTAGGGAGTTAAGGATGTGAGAATGTGGAGGCAAAGGGAAGGAAGGTTAGGGATCGACCAGGCCGTACAAGAGGCCGTACTGGCCGTACCGTCCGTACTGTCCGGGTCGAGCCATAACTCGGCCAAGAAGAGAAGTTACCCGGGTAAGAGAGGTAAACGGCCAAAGGGGATTTACCATAGAAGATATGACTGTTTGGATGGATAGAGTGACCGCGGCTTATCCTGACAGTCTGGCACAGGCTGTAAAGGCAAAAGGAGTCTCACCCAAAGATGCCTTAAGCGTGTGATCATCCCCATTGGTTTACATTCAAATTAAAGCAACCTTATCCTTGACCTCACATGCTTAGTGCTTCTGAATACCCTAATGTCTCTCTCTATATATTGTAAACTCTGTCTTGATTAATGATTAACACGAGTTCATCATATTCTCTCTCTAGTTCATCATGTTTCTCTTCTACATTTCATAAATCATCTCATCTCACTTTAATCTTTCTCTAAATCTCTCAATACCTGTTCAACTCTCTAAAATCATACGTCGTTCCAATCAAACCAGATTGAATCACTTTGTGAGAAGCTTGATTTGGATACATAAAGTGGTGGAGAATCACCAGGAAGTTGAATTAATCTCATAGGAGTTGGCAAGAAGAAGTTATCCCACATTCAAATCAGGTGATTCCAGTTTCCCAGTTTGGGAATAGGACAGCTTCTTCGTCGTTCCAATCAAACCAGGATGAATCACTTTGTGAGAAGCTTTATTTTGATACATAAAGTGGTGGAGAATAACCAGGAAGTTAAATAAATCTCATAGGAGTTGGGATGAAGAAGTTATCCCACTTTCAAATTAGGTGATTCCAGTTTCCCAGTTTGGGAATAGGACAGCTTCTTCGTCGTTCCAATCAAACCAGGATGAATCACTTTGTGAGAAGCTTGATTTGGATACATAAAGTTGTGGAGAATCACCAGGAAGTTGAATAAATCTCATAGGAGTTGTCAAGAAGAAGTTATCCCACTTTCAAATCAGGTGATTCCAGTTTCCCAGTTTGGGAATAGGACAGCTTCTTCGTCGTTCCAATCAAACCAGGATGAATCACTTTGTGAGAAGCTTTATTTTGATACATTAAGTGGTGGAGAATAACCAGGAAGTTAAATAAATCTCATAGGAGTTGGGATGAAGAAGTTATCCCACTTTCAGATCAGGTGATTACAGTTTCCCAGTTTGGGAATAGCACAGCTTCATCGTCGTTCCAATCAAACCAGGATGAATCACTTTGTGAGAAGCTTGATTTGGATACATAAAGTGGTGGAGAATCACCAGGAAGTTGAATTAATCTCATAGGAGTTGGCAAGAAGAAGTTATCCCACATTCAAATCAGGTGATTCCAGTTTCCCAGTTTGGGAATAGGACAGCTTCTTCGTCGTTCCAATCAAACCAGGATGAATCACTTTGTGAGAAGCTTTATTTGATACATAAAGTGGTGGAGAATAACCAGGAAGTTAAATAAATCTCATAGGAGTTGGGATGAAGAAGTTATCCCACTTTCAGATCAGGTGATTACAGTTTCCCAGTTTGGGAATAGCACAGCTTCATCGTCGTTCCAATCAAACCAGGATGAATCACTTTGTGAGAAGCTTGATTTGGATACATAAAGTGGTGGAGAATCACCAGGAAGTTGAATAAATCTCATAGGAGTTGGGATGAAGAAGTTATTCCCCTTTCAAATCAGGTGATTCCAGTTTCCCAGTTTGGGAATAGCACAGCTTCATCGTCGTTCCAATCAAACCAGATTGAATCACTTTGTGAGAAGCTTGATTTGGATACATAAAGTGGTGGAGAATCACCAGGAAGTTGAATAAATGTCATAGGAGTTGGCAAGAAGAAGTTATCCCACATTCAAATCAGGTGATTCCAGTTTCCCAGTTTGGGAATAGCACAGCTTCATCGTCGTTCCAATCAAACCAGGATGAATCACTTTGTGAGAAGCTTAATTTGGATACATAAAGTGGTGGAGAATCACCAGGAAGTTGAATAAATCTCATAGGAGTTGGGATGAAGAAGTTATCCCACTTTCAAATCAGGTGATTCCAGTTTCCCAGTTTGGGAATAGGACAGCTTCTTCGTCGTTCCAATCAAACCAGGATGAATCACTTTGTGAGAAGCTTGATTTGGATACATAAAGTGGTGGAGAATCAACAGGAAGTTGAATAAATCTCATAGGAGTTGGAAAGAAGAAGTTATCCCACTTTCAAATCAGGTGATTCCAGTTTCCCAGTTTGGGAATAGGACAGCTTTTTCGTCGTTCCAATCAAACCAGGATGAATCACTTTGTGAGAAGCTTGATTTGGATACATAAAGTGGTGGAGAATCACCAGGAAGTTGAATAAATCTCATAGGAGTTGAGATGAAGAAGTTATTCCCCTTTCAAATCAGGTGATTCCAGTTTCCCAGTTTGGGAATAGCACAGCTTCATCGTCGTTCCAATCAAACCAGGATGAATCACTTTGTGAGAAGCTTGATTTGGATACATAAAGTGGTGGAGAATCACCAGGAAGTTGAATAAATCTCATAGGAGTTGGGATGAAGAAGTTATTCCCCTTTCAAATCAGGTGATTCCAGTTTCCCAGTTTGGGAATAGCACAGCTTCATTGTCGTTCCAATCAAACCAGGATGAATCACATTGTGAGAAGCTTAATTTGGATACATAAAGTGGTGGAGAATCACCAGGAAGTTGAATAAATCTCATAGGAGTTGTCAAGAAGAAGTTATCCCACTTTCAAATCAGGTGATTCCAGTTTCCCAGTTTGGGAATAGGACAGCTTCTTCGTCGTTCCAATCAAACCAGGATGAATCACTTTGTGAGAAGCTTTATTTTGATACATTAAGTGGTGGAGAATCACCAGGAAGTTGAATAAATCTCATAGGAGTTGGGATGAAGAAGTTATCCCACTTTCAGATCAGGTGATTACAGTTTCCCAGTTTGGGAATAGGACAGCTTCTTCGTCGTTCCAATCAAACCAGGATGAATCACTTTGTGAGAAGCTTTATTTTGATACATTAAGTGGTGGAGAATAACCAGGAAGTTAAATAAATCTCATAGGAGTTGGGATGAAGAAGTTATCCCACTTTCAGATCAGGTGATTACAGTTTCCCAGTTTGGGAATAGCACAGCTTCATCGTCGTTCCAATCAAACCAGGATGAATCACTTTGTGAGAAGCTTGATTTGGATACATAAAGTGGTGGAGAATCACCAGGAAGTTGAATTAATCTCATAGGATTTGGCAAGAAGAAGTTATCCCACATTCAAATCAGGTGATTCCAGTTTCCCAGTTTGGGAATAGGACAGCTTCTTCGTCGTTCCAATCAAACCAGGATGAATCACTTTGTGAGAAGCTTTATTTTGATACATAAAGTGGTGGAGAATCACCAGGAAGTTAATAAATCTCATAGGAGTTGGGATGAAGAAGTTATCTCCACTTTCAAATCAGGTGATTCCAGTTTCCCAGTTTGGGAATAGGACAGCTTCTTCGTCGTTCCAATCAAACCAGGATGAATCACTTTGTGAGAAGCTTTATTTTGATACATTAAGTGGTGGAAAAGAAGTTATCCCACTTTCAAATCAGGTGATTCCAGTTTCCCAGTTTGGGAATAGGACAGCTTCATCGTCGTTCCAATCAAACCAGGATGAATCACTTTGTGAGAAGCTTGATTTGGATACATAAAGTGGTGGAGAATCACCAGGAAGTTGAATAAATCTCATAGGAGTTGGCAAGAAGAAGTTATCCCACTTTCAAATCAGGTGATTCCAGTTTCCCAGTTTGGGAATAGGACAGCTTCTTCGTCGTTCCAATCAAACCAGGATGAATCACTTTGTGAGAAGCTTGTTTTGATACATGAAGTGGTGGAGAATCACCAGGAAGTTGAATAAATCTCATAGGAGTTGGGATGAAGAAGTTATCCCACTTTCAAATCAGGTGATTCCAGTTTCCCAGTTTGGGAATAGCACAGCTTCATCGTCGTTCCAATCAAACCAGGATGAATCACTTTGTGAGAAGCTTGATTTGGATACATAAAGTGGTGGAGAATCACCAGGAAGTTGAATAAATCTCATAGGAGTTGGATGAAGAAGTTATCCCTTTCAAATCAGGTGATTCCAGTTTCCCAGTTTGGGAATAGCACAGCTTCTTCGTCGTTCCAATCAAACCAGGATGAATCACTTTGTGAGAAGCTTGATTTGGATACATAAAGTGGTGGAGAATCACCAGGAAGTTGAATAAATCTCATAGGAGTTGGCAAGAAGAAGTTATCCCACATTCAAATCAGGTGATTCCAGTTTCCCAGTTTGGGAATAGCACAACTTCTTCGTCGTTCCAATCAAACCAGGATGAATCACTTTGTGAGAAGCTTGATTTGGATACATAAAGTGGTGGAGAATCACCAGGAAGTTGAATAAATCTCATAGGAGTTGGGATGAAGAAGTTATCCCACTTTCAAATCAGGTGATTCCAGTTTCCCAGTTTGGGAATAGGACAGCTTCTTCGTCGTTCCAATCAAACCAGGATGAATCACTTTGTGAGAAGCTTGATTTGATAACATAAAGTGATGGAGAATCACCAGGAAGTTGAATAAATCTCATAGGAGTTGGGATGAAGAAGTTATCCCACTTTCAAATCAGGTGATTCCAGTTTCCCAGTTTGGGAATAGGACAGCTTCTTCGTCGTTCCAATCAAACCAGGATGAATCACTTTGTGAGAAGCTTTATTTGGATACATAAAGTGGTGGAGAATCACCAGGAAGTTGAATAAATCTCATAGGAGTTGGGATGAAGAAGTTATCCCACTTTCAAATCAGGTGATTCCAGTTTCCCAGTTTGGGAATAGCACAGCTTCATCGTCGTTCCAATCAAACCAGGATGAATCACTTTGTGAGAAGCTTGATTTGGATACATAAAGTGGTGGAGAATCACCAGGAAGTTGAATAAATCTCATAGGAGTTGGCAAGAAGAAGTTATCCCACTTTCAAATCAGGTGATTCCAGTTTCCCAGTTTGGGAATAGACAGCTTCTTGTCGTTCCAATCAAACCAGGATGAATCACATTGTGAGAAGCTTGATTGGATACATAAAGTGGTGGAGAATCACCAGGAAGTTGAATAAATCTCATAGGAGTTGGGATGAAGAAGTTATCCCACTTTCAAATCAGGTGATTCCAGTTTCCCAGTTTGGGAATAGGACAGCTTCTTCGTCGTTCCAATCAAACCAGGATGAATCACTTTGTGAGAAGCTTTTTTTAAGTGGTGGAGAATCACCAGGAAGTTGAATAAATCTCATAGGAGTTGGGATGAAGAAGTTATCCCACTTTCAAATCAGGTGATTCCAGTTTCCCAGTTTGGGAATAGCACAGCTTCTCGTCGTTCCAATCAAACCAGGATGAATCACTTTGTGAGAAGCTTGATTTGGATACATAAAGTGGTGGAGAATCACCAGGAAGTTGAATAAATCTCATAGGAGTTGGCAAGAAGAAGTTATCCCACTTTCAAATCAGGTGATTCCAGTTTCCCAGTTTGGGAATAGGACAGCTTCTTCGTCGTTCCAATCAAACCAGGATGAATCACTTTGTGAGAAGCTTGATTTGGATACATAAAGTGGTGGAGAATCACCAGGAAGTTGAATAAATCTCATAGGAGTGTGGATGAAGAAGTTATCCCACTTTCAAATCAGGTGATTCCAGTTTCCCAGTTTGGGAATAGGACAGCTTCTTCGTCGTTCCAATCAAACCAGGATGAATCACTTTGTGAGAAGCTTGATTTGGATACATAAAGTGGTGGAGAATCACCAGGAAGTTGAATAAATCTCATAGGAGTTGGGAAGAAGAAGTTATCCCACTTTCAAATCAGGTGATTCCAGTTTCCCAGTTTGGGAATAGGACAGCTTCTTCGTCGTTCCAATCAAACCAGGATGAATCACTTTGTGAGAAGCTTGATTTGGATACATAAAGTGGTGGAGAATCACCAGGAAGTTGAATAAATCTCATAGGAGTTGGGATGAAGAAGTTATCCCACTTTCAAATCAGGTGATTCCAGTTTCCCAGTTTGGGAATAGCACAGCTTCATCGTCGTTCCAATCAAACCAGGATGAATCACTTTGTGAGAAGCTTGATTTGGATACATAAAGTGGTGGAGAATCACCAGGAAGTTGAATAAATCTCATAGGAGTTGGCAAGAAGAAGTTATCCCACTTTCAAATCAGGTGATTCCAGTTTCCCAGTTTGGGAATAGGACAGCTTCTTCGTCGTTCCAATCAAACCAGGATGAATCACTTTGTGAGAAGCTTGATTTGGATACATAAAGTGGTGGAGATATCACCAGGAAGTTGAATAAATCTCATAGGAGTTGGGATGAAGAAGTTATCCCACTTTCAAATCAGGTGATTCCAGTTTCCCCGTTTGGGAATAGCACAGCTTCATCGTCGTTCCAATCAAACCAGGATGAATCACTTTGTGAGAAGCTTGATTTGGATACATAAAGTGGTGGAGAATCACCAGGAAGTTGAATAAATCTCATAGGAGTTGGGATGAAGAAGTTATTCCCCTTTCAAATCAGGTGATTCCAGTTTCCCAGTTTGGGAATAGCACAGCTTCATCGTCGTTCCAATCAAACCAGGATGAATCACTTTGTGAGAAGCTTGATTTGGATACATAAAGTGGTGGAGAATCACCAGGAAGTTGAATAAATCTCATAGGAGTTGGCAAGAAGAAGTTATCCCACTTTCAAATCAGGTGATTCCAGTTTCCCAGTTTGGGAATAGCCAGCTCATCGTCGTTCCAATCAAACCAGGATGAATCACTTTGTGAGAAGCTTGATTTGGATACATAAAGTGGTGGAGAATCACCAGGAAGTTGAATAAATCTCATAGGAGTTGGATGAAGAAGTTATCCCACTTTCAAATCAGGTGATTCCAGTTTCCCAGTTTGGGAATAGGACAGCTTCTTCGTCGTTCCAATCAAACCAGGATGAATCACTTTGTGAGAAGCTTGATTTGGATACATAAAGTGGTGGAGAATCACCAGGAAGTTGAATAAATCTCATAGGAGTTGGGATGAAGAAGTTATCCCACTTTCAAATCAGGTGATTCCAGTTTCCCAGGTGGGAATAGCACAGCTTCATCGTCGTTCCAATAAAACCAGGATGAATCACTTTGTGAGAAGCTTGATTTGGATACATAAAGTGGTGGAGAATCACCGGGAAGTTGAATAAATCTCATAGGAGTTGAGATGAAGAAGTTATTCCACTTTCAAATCAGGTGATTCCAGTTTCCCAGTTTGGGAATAGCATAGCTTCATCGTCGTTCCAATCAAACCAGGATGAATCACATTGTGAGAAGCTTGATTTGGATACATAAAGTGGTGGAGAATCACCAGGAAGTTGAATAAATCTCATAGGAGTTGGGATGAAGAAGTTATTCCACTTTCAAATCAGGTGATTCCAGTTTCCCAGTTTGGGAATAGCACAGCTTCCTTGTCGTTCCAATCAAACCAGGAGAATCACTTGTGAGAAGCTTGATTTGGATACATAAAGTGTGGAGAATCACCAGGAAGTTGAATAAATCTCATAGGAGTTCAGAAGAAGAAGTTATCCCACTTTCAAATCAGGTGATTCCAGTTCCCAGTTTGGAAATGATATGATCATGGACCGGCACAAGGATGGAGATAAAGATCAAAGACCAATCAGGGAAGAAGATGATGCCTTAGTCATTCCACCAGGTCCCATCACTCGCGCCAAAGCTAGAAGATTCAAGAAGCTGTTGGAAGTCTACTTATGATCTCATGGAAGCAAGAAGACGGTCTTGATGGACGTTTGATCAATCAAGACACTCTTATCACCATTCAAGCAATGGTTTCAAACTGATCATCATAAGCAAGTGCTTGTGGTGCTCTTTTCCTAGCCTTTGGTTTTGTCCCATGGGTTTTCCAAAGGAAGGTTTTTAATGAGGCCACAAGTTACTTACATAAACCTTAGATGATGTATCACGGTTCCACCTTAGGTTATTTTTAAACTATGGTTTTTATTTCATGTTTTAAAAACTCTTTTCGAATTTGAATAAGTCTTTAGTCTTTGTTGTAGTTCCAAGGGAGCCTGTTCCCTTTAATGATCTCGAGAATATGGAGCCTGTTCCATACTTCTCTATATAAGTTTGTTTGCGTTCTCTCTTTTAATCACAATCCTTTTTCTACAAATCTATCAGATTTCTTTGTTCTCTCTTTACTTCTCATCAAGTCTTGAGTGAATCTCGTTGGTGTGTCATATCCAACAACTAAGGGTGTCTATTTTGTGTGTAATATCCAAGCTAGTCATCTAGGAGTATCAAGGAGCCATTCCGCAACTCTTTGTGTCACCAAACGATCCATCACCTTGATAAACTTGAGTCTCTGATTCGTTTATACAAGGATCTATCCATTCAATCCAAAGAAGCATCCTAGGAGTTCATTAAGTGGTATCAGAGCTGCTTTGGATTGGGAAGTTTTCGATTTCTCTTCTGTTTCAAATAAACTTTTCAACTTCTTTGATTACCATTGATAGATCTGCGATCTGTTGTTGTTTCTCGTATCATCTGAGTAGCATATCACCTGATTGCTAATCGTCTGTGTTGAATCCTATTAGATCTAAGTGTTCTTATCATATTTTGAATCAAACTCATCCGATCCGTGTGAAGGAAGTAATCGAATCGCTTGATCTGTCGAATCACTTGCTGAATAACTTGATTTGTGTTGTTTCTGTGATAGATCTGTTCTTATTTGTCTTGAAATCTGATCTGCATAAATCCAAAATTGATAGATCTAATCTTAGTCTTGTCGATTTGAATTCTCTAATCCGTGATCTGCAAGTTTTCTATCTTTTGAATCTTTTGAAAGTTGTTTCCGCGTCGACTAATTGTTCTGATTTGATTCTTGTGAACATCTTACTTGTTTGAGTGTTTTCTGAATCAGGTACCATGGTGAGAGAGTCGGAAGATGAAGCAGAACTCGTGAGACAGAACAAGTTATTGAGAGATCAGATGACTGAGCAATTAACCAAACGATGATCACTACCGTTGCTGATATGATCAAGAGCAGTATGAAGGAACTTCGCGATGAAATAAGGCAAGAGATAAGGCAAGCTACGGGCCAAGGTCATAGCAATGAGTCTAGACGAGAAAGACGTGATGAAACCCTGAGAGAGCATGCTGAATCACAAGAAACAGACCACTACTATGAGCGTAACCGAGCCACGCACAGCAGTTCCTCTTCTAGAGATAGTAGAAGGAGACATAGAAGAGATCATGATGAAAGGAGAACTTACAGAGATGATCTTGCTGGTTTAAAGCTGAAGATACCTCCTTTCCATGGCAAAGTTGATCCGGATGCTTACTTGGAATGGGAAAAGAAGATGGAGTTGGTGTTTAACTGTAAGCACTACACCAATGCCCAAAGGATTCAGATAGCAGCAACTGAGTTCCATGACTATGCGCTGAGTTGGTGGGACCAGCTTGTGACTACCAGGAGACTTAACCAAGAGTATCCCGTTGAAACATGGCACGAGATGAAGGCTCTCATGCGTAAAAGATTTGTGCCAAATCACTATCATCGCGACTTGCACCAGAAGTTAAGAAGACTCACCCAAGGATCTCGATCTGTTGAAGAATACTATCAAGACATGGAGCTGTTGATGCTGAGAGCTCGTGTTTCTGAAGATAAAGAAGCTACTATGGCTAGGTTCTTAGGAGGTCTCAACCGAGAGATACAAGATAATGTTGAGATGCGCACTATGTGGAGATAGAAGAGATGCTTCACAAAGCTATACTAGTTGAGCAACAGTTAGAGGAAGGGCCATTCTCATTCTCGTTACAACACCAGACTTCAGGGAACTAAAGAAGAAAAGTCTAGCTATCAAAAGGAAAGCAAACCGCAACTGAAAGAAGACTCAAAGCCAAATTCCTTTTACAGCAGGATAAAGGAAAGGCCGAGGTTTCAAGTGCAAGAGCTAGAGATTTAGTGCTTTAAGTGTCAGGGTAGAGGCCATTATGCAAATGAGTGCACCAATAAAAGAATCATGATTCTTCTTGAGAATGGAGAGTATGAATCTGAGGATGAGCTTTCAGAGTCTGAGTGTAAGGCGCTTATTGAAGAAGAATATGAAGAAGAACCCGTGAAAGGAAGGTTATTGGTGGCTAGAAGAACTTTGAGTTTGCAAAGTAAAGCTGAAGAGCAAGAACAGAGAGAGAATCTATTCTACACTCGGTGCCTTGTGCAAGGAAAGGTCTGTAGTCTTATCATTGATGGAGGAAGTTGTGTGAATGTAGCTAGTGAAACTATGGTAAAGAAGCTTGGCCTCCAAGTACAGAAACATCCAAAGCCCTACCGGCTTCAATGGTTGAATGAAGAAGGAGAAATGAGGGTTTCTAGTCAGGTTTCGGTTCCCATTGCAATTGGAAGGTATGAGGATGAGGTTCTCTGTGATGTATTGCCTATGGAAGCTGGACATATCCTTCTTGGTCGGCCATGGCAATCAGATAGACGAGTGATACATGATGGCTACACCAACAAGCACACGTTTGAGTTCAAAGGAAAGAAGACTGTGCTGGTTCCTCTAACACCAAAGGAAGTTCATCAAGATCAACTGCAGCTACAAAAGAAGAAAGAAATAGACCTCAAACCTGAATCAAAGAAGCAGCATAGTCTCTATGCCAAATCGGGTGAAATCAAAAGAACTCTCAATGCTCATCAATCTATTCTTTTACTTATCTTTAAAGAGTCTCTTTTGAATGTTACTGACCCAACACCGGTATATCCGAGTGAAATTAAGTGTCTTTTACAGGAATTTGAAGATGTATTTCCTGAAGATAATCCAATTGGTCTTCCACCTCTTAGAGGGATTGAGCATCAGATTGATTTTGTTCCTGGTTCTACACTTCCAAATAGGCCAGCTTATAGGACTAATCCCGTGGAGACTAAAGAACTGCAAAAACAAGTTGAGGAGTTGATGGCAAAGGGGCATATCCGTGAGAGCATGAGCCCATGTGCAGTACCAGTGCTTCTTGTGCCTAAGAAAGATGGAAGCTGGCGCATGTGTGTTGATTGTAGAGCCATCAACAACATCACTGTAAAGTATCGCCATCCTATTCCTAGATTAGATGATATGCTTGATGAATTGCATGGTTCCTGCATATTTTCTAAGATTGATTTGAAAAGTGGATACCATCAGATTAGGATGAAAGAAGGAGATGAATGGAAAACTGCATTCAAAACTAAACATGGTCTTTATGAGTGGTTAGTCATGCCATTTGGATTAACCAATGCACCTAGTACATTCATGAGATTAATGAATCATGTTCTTAGATCATTCATTGGCATATTTGTTGTGGTATACTTTGATGACATCCTTGTATACAGTAAGAGCTTTAATGATCATATAGGACATCTTAGAGCTGTTCTTGATGTGCTTAGAAAGGAATCTCTTTTTGCTAACCTTAAGAAGTGTACTTTTGGAACGGATCACTTGGTTTTTCTAGGCTTTGTTGTGAGTGCAGATGGAGTAAAGGTAGATCAAGAGAAGGTGAAAGCAATACAAGAGTGGCCGATTCCTAAAACCATCAGTGAAGTGCGAAGCTTCCATGGATTAGCTGGCTTCTACCGACGGTTTGTAAAAGATTTTAGCACCATAGCCGCTCCATTGACTGAGGTGATCAAGAAAGAAGTTGGATTCAAATGGGGAGAAGCACAAGAACTTGCCTTTCAATGCCTAAAAGAGAAGCTTACTAATGCCCCTCTTCTTATACTTCCTGATTTCAATAAAACTTTTGAAATTGAATGTGATGCTTCAGGAATTGGAATTGGTGCTGTTCTTATGCAGGAGAAGAGACCCATAGCATATTTCAGTGAGAAACTAGGAGGAGCGACTCTCAACTATGCTACTTATGACAAGGAACTCTACGCTTTGGTGAGGGCTTTGCAGACATGGCAGCATTACCTATGGCCCAAGGAGTTTGTCATTCACACTGATCATGAGTCTCTCAAGTACCTTAAAAGCCAAAACAAACTCAGCAAGAGACACGCAAGGTGGGTTGAGTTCATTGAGACATTTCCTTATGTCATCAAGTATAAACAAGGTAAGGAAAACATAGTTGCTGATGCACTATCCAGAAGGTATGTTCTCTTGAACACTCTTGATGTTAAGCTATTAGGATTTGAGCAGATTAAAGTAATGTATGAGAATGATCCTGAATTTAAAGATGCTTATAAGTCTTGTGAGAAATTTGCTGCTGGACATTACTTTAGGCAGGATGGATTTCTTTTCTATGATAATAGACTTTGTGTGCCTAATTGTTCTTTGAGAGATTTATTTGTTAGGGAATCTCATGGAGGAAGCCTCATGGGACATTTTGGTGTCGCAAAAACTCTCAAGACCTTGCAGGATCACTTCTACTGGCCGCGGATGAAAAGAGATGTGGAAAGACTCTGTGAAAGGTGTGCAACTTGTAAACAAGCTAAGTCCAAAGTCCAAAACCATGGTTTGTACACGCCTTTACCCATCCCTTATCATCCTTGGAATGATATCTCTATGGACTTCATTGTTGGATTGCCTAGAACTCGTACTGGTAAAGATTCAATCTTTGTGGTAGTTGATAGATTTTCTAAGATGGCACACTTCATTGCTTGTCATAAAACTGATGATGCATTGCATGTAGCTAACTTGTTCTTTAAGGAGATTGTGCGTTTACATGGCATGCCTAAGACTATTGTATCTGATAGAGATACTAAGTTTCTAAGCTACTTTTGGAAAACTCTCTGGTCTAAACTAGGCACTAAGCTATTATTTTCTACTACTTGTCACCCACAAACTGATGGTCAGACTGAAGTAGTTAATAGAACTCTTGGTACACTCTTGCGTGCAATTATAAAGAAGAACTTGAAATCATGGGAAGATTGTTTGCCTCATTGTGAATTTGCATATAATCATGCTGTGCATTCTGCTACTAAGTTTTCTCCATTTGAAATTGTTTATGGGTTCAATCCCATCTCTCCTTTGGATCTAATACCTTTACCTGAGTGTGAAAGAGTTAGTCTTGATGGCAAGAAGAAGGCAGAGAAGGTACAACAACTTCATGAACAAGCAAGGCGCAACATAGAAGAGAAGACTAAGCAATATGCCAAACAAGCAAACAAGGGGAGGCGTGAAAGAGTCTTTGAAGTGGGTGATCAAGTCTGGATTCACCTAAGGAAAGAAAGATTTCCTAATGAGAGGAAATCCAAGCTCATGCCAAGGATTGATGGACCATTTGAGATCATAAAGAAAATCGGCAACAATGCTTACAAGCTGGATCTCCAAGGAAGGTATGATGTGAGCAATAGTTTTAATATCACTGACTTGGTTCCTTATTTTGCAGATGAGCCAGATTTGAGGACAAATCCTTTTCAAGAGGGAGGGGATGATATGATCATGGACCGGCACAAGGATGGAGATAAAGAGTTCAAAAACCAATCAAGGGAAGAAGATGATGCCTTAGTCATTCCACCAGGTCCTCACTCGCGCCAAAGCTAGAAGACTCAAAGAAGCT
>NW_022610620.1:0-24874 GCF_000309985.2 Brassica rapa
CAGACACACAAGTGAAGGACCCTAAGATCGGATTGCCCTCGACTGGATTCGTTTGGATATGAACTCCGGAAAGGAGAACTGATGGAACGTTGGGTCGCACAAGGGTTGCGGATGTTCCCTTGATATTCCCGACTTCAATGGCGCTTGATATGACTCACAAGTCCGCCAAGGAAGATCTCGAACTGGTTGCTTGATATGACTCACAAGACCAACTAGTTGAGAAGTGAATTGCTCGGATATGACTCACCAAGACAATCGAAAACAAGTTCTAAAGAGAACAGAGAGTTTAAACTCAGAAACTTAATCCAAAATGATCTGATTTTATTAATGGAATGAAACACTTATTATAGTACAAGTAGGAGACAAAGGGGCTACTTGACTAGAAGTTTGAAAGACAAATAAAATTAAAGACATTTGACTAGAATTTTGAAAGACAAGAGAGAAAGACTCTTCAATTTGCGGACTGGTCAAAGTGACCCTTCGGCTGGTTGAAACCGCGGCCAGGAGCAGGACGGTCGCGGGCCGGTCCGTCTGTTCCGTCTTGTCCGTCTCCTGAACCATCTTCGACCATAAGCGTCCCAAGTCTTCTGAAAGATGAAGAATCTGTGCCTTAGAGAGATTCGGATGATCAAAGTGCATGAACTGATCAAATGGATCGATCAGTTCGTCAATACGGTCGGTACGTTCCAAACGTGCGAGAAGAGAGAAGTCGCGTCCAGTTCCTTGTTCGGCTCGGCCTAAGTTGCTTCTGGACTTGACCGTCAGTCTGAGATTGGCGAGTTGTCCGAGAGAGAGACGATCCAGTACGGTCAGTTCGGCTGATAGGTCGAGGATCCAGTCTAAGCTCCTTCCCGTCCATCCGTGGATCGATCCGGTACACAGCTCGGCCTTGGTTGGGACGATGAACCTCGGTTGGAATGTCCTGATCTTCCTGATGGTCGAGTTCCTCGGACTGAGGCACATCATTCCCTCCCTCTTCAAAGGATTTGTCCACAAATCTGGTATATCTGCCAAGAAAAGGAGATAGATCAGAAACATTAAAACTTGAAGAGATTTCATACTTACCTTCCAAATCAAGCTGGTAAGCATTATCATTGATCCTTCTAAGAATCCGGAATGGACCGTCGACTCGAGGCATAAGTTTGGACTTCCTTTCTTCCGGGAATCGTTCCTTCCTCAAATGAACCCAAACCAAGTCACCTTCTTGGAAAACCAACTCCTTTCGCTTCTTGTTGGCATATCTTTTGTAACCCTCGGTTTTGGTTTCAATGTTGACTCGAACTTGTTCATGAAGCTTTTTGATGGTGTCCGCCCTTCTTTTACCATCTGTACTAACTCTTTCACTCAAAGGTAAAGGTAAAAGATCAAGTGGAGATAAGGGATTAAAACCATAAACAACTTCAAAAGGAGAGAACTTTGTAGCTGAATGCATAGCATGATTATAAGCAAACTCAACATGTGGCAAGCAATCTTCCCAAGACTTAAGATTTTTCTTGACCAAAGATCTAAGCAAAGCAGACAAAGTTCGATTAACAACTTCGTTTGACCATCAGTTTGCGGATGACAAGTTGTGGAAAACATCAATCTCGTTCCTAACTTAGACCACAAAGTTTTCCAAAAATAACTAAGAAACTTAGCATCACGATCAGAAACAATGGTCTTAGGCATTCCATGCAATCTCACAATTTCCCTAAAGAACAGATCAGCAACTTGTACAGCATCATCAGTTTTATGGCAAGGAATAAAGTGAGCCATTTTCGAAAATCTATCGACAACCACAAAGATAGAGTCTCGGCCATTCTTAGTTCTAGGCAATCCAAGAACAAAATCCATAGAAATATCAATCCAAGGATGAGAAGGAATGGGTAAGGCCGAGTACAAACCGTGATTGGATGCTTTGGCTTTGGACTTCTTGCACACCACACATCGGCCACAAATTCTCTCTACGTCCTTCATCAAGCTAGGCCAGTAGAAATGATCATACACGGCCTTGTATGTCTTCTTGATTCCAAAGTGTCCCATAAGACCTCCTCCATGAGATTCCCTGAGAAACAACTCCCTCAAAGAACATTGGGGCACACACAAACGGTTATCATAGAAAAGAAAACCCGAGTTTCGATATACTTGCCATAAGCCACTCTGGAACACTTGTTGAAAATTTCTTTAAAATCCGGATCAGAAGCATACAAGTCTTTGATAAATTCAAAACCGAGAAGTTTTGTTTCGAGGGCTGAATGAAAGAAGAGTATACCTTCGGGACAAGGCATCAGCCACAACGTTTTCCTTACCTTGCTTGTATTTGATGACATAAGGAAATGTCTCAATGAACTCAACCCAGCGGGCATGCCTCTTGTTCAGCTTCTGTTGCCCCTTAAGGTGTTTCAGGGACTGATGATCCGTGTGGATAACAAACTCCTTAGGCCAAAGATAGTGTTGCCACGTTTGAAGAGCTCTTACCAAAGCATACAACTCCTGATCATAAGTTGGGTAGTTGAGTGTGGCGCCTCCAAGCTTCTCACTGAAGTAAGCAATAGGCTTTCTATCCTGCATCAAAACTGCACCAATACCAACACCCGAAGCATCACATTCGATCTCAAACGTTTTAGAAAAGTCAGGAAGAACAAGTAAAGGGGCATTAGTCAACTTCCCTTTAAGGATTTGGAAGGCTTCTTCCTGAGCTTGTTCCCATTTGAACCCAACATTCTTTTTAATGACTTCGGTCAATGGGGCCGCTATGGTACTGAAATCTTGGACGAACCGTCGATAGAACCCGGCAAGGCCGTGGAAGCTCCTTACTTCACTCACGTTCGTTGGACTTGGCCAGTCTCGGATGGCTTTGATTTTCTCCTCGTCCACTCTAAGTCCTTCAGCACCTACAACAAAACCTAAGAAGACCACATGATCTGTGCCAAAAGAACACTTTCCAAGGTTAGCAAACAAATGTTCCTTTCTAAGAACTTCAAGGACAGATTTCAAATGTTTCTTATGTTCATCCATGTTCTTGCTGTAGATAAGAATATCATCAAAGTAAACTACCACAAAATGACCAATGAATGCTCTCAAGATATGGTTCATCAATCGCATGAAAGTGCTAGGTGCATTAGTAAGACCAAATGGCATAACTAACCATTCATACAATCCTAGCTTGGTTTTAAATGCAGTTTTCCATTCATCACCTTCTTTCATTCGGATTTGGTGATAGCCACTTTTCAAATCTATCTTAGAAAAGACACATGAACCGTAAAGTTCATCAAGCATGTCGTCTAGTCTAGGAATGGGATGCCTATACTTTACCGTAATGTTGTTGATGGCACGGCAGTCCACACACATGCGCCATGATCCATCCTTTTTGGGGACAAGTAGAACTGGAACGGCACAAGGACTGAGGCTTTCCCTGATGTAACCTTTCTCCATAAGGTCTCCAATTTGTTTCTCAAGTTCCTTGGTCTCCACCGGATTGGTTCTGTAAGCTGGCCGGTTAGGTAGAGACGCACCCGGAACAAAGTCAATCTGATGTTCAATCCCTCGTACTGGCGGCAAACCCTTTGGGTTTTCATCTGGAAAGACATCCGAATATTCCTGCAAGACATCTAGCAAATCACTCGGAACTTCCGGTGCAAGGTTAGAAGAAGTAGAAGCCATCAGAGATTCTTTGTACACAAGTAAAAGAAAAGGCTTTTGAGAGTGAAGAGACTTCTTAACCTGACTTTGTTTGACAAAGAAGTTGGAGTTCCGGGTTGAGGACTCTGGTTTGTCTGGTTTGATCTCTTGTTCACGGTTCTTTTTAAGTTGGAGCTGGTCTTGATGGACCTCCAAGGGCGAGAGTGGTACAAGCGTGATCTTCTTTCCTTTATGGTCAAAGGAGTGCCGGTTTGTGTAACCATCATGGACGGTTCTTTTATCAAACTGCCATGGACGTCCCAACAGAACGTGACAAGCATCCATGGGAAGGACGTTGCACACAATCTCGTCTTCATAACGACCAATGGTGAGAGGGATCGTGACTTGCTCCTTAACATACTGTTCACCAGTTTCATTGAGCCATTCCAACCTGAAAGGACGAGAAAGAGGTCGAGTAGCTAGACCTAATTTCCTGACAAGAGTATCACTAGCAACGTTAGTACAACTCCCACCATCAATGATCAAGGAACAAACTTTGTCAGAGATTAAACAACGAGAATGAAAGAGATTCTCCCTTTGTTCCTTTTCATCGGTTTTGGGCTGAACACTCAAGGAACGTCTAGTGACCAGTAGTGGTCCATGAGCTGGATAGTCAAAGCTATCTTCATCATCAAAGATCGGCTCAGAATCTGGATCAAAGGACGGATCATGGTCGTTGTCCGTGTGGCCGTTCGCGGGGTCGTCCGTTTTATCGAAGATGGGATCGTTCCATGCCTTCATAGCCACAAGTAATGGTCCGTGATGGGGGTAGTCAAAGGACTCCTCTTCCTTATCAAAGATAGGACCAAGATCCTCCTTGTCTTCTTGTTCATCCTCGGACTCAACTTCACCATTTTCCAAGAGAATCATCACACGCTGGTTTGGACAGTTCTTGGCATAATGTCCTAGCCCTTGACATTTGAAACATCTAATGTCTCTTGCTCGGCCTGAGTCGTCTACTGCTTTTCCTTTGTCATCACGAGTGGAAACATTAGTTTTAAAGGCAGTATGTGTTGTGATAGGCGACTTACCTTTGTCTTGATAGCTTGGCTTAGGAGCATAGGCCGGTTTAGGAGAGTAGGCCGGCTTAGAAGTAGTGGCCGGTTTTGAGAAACTCCTTCTCTTGAGTTGTTGCTCGATCAAGATGGCTTTGTGTAGCATCTGTTCCACACTTCCATACTCTTGAAGCTCCATACGATCTTGGATGTCACGGTTGAGGCCTGAAAGAAAGCGAGCCATAGTGGCGTCCAAGGGTTCATCCGTGTCCGTTTTGGTCATCAAAACTTCCATCTCTTGATAATAGTCTTCCACAGATTTGGTTCCTTGAAGCAAACGTCTTAGCTTCTGGTGAAGGTCACGGTGATAATGGGTTGGCACGAATCGTTTCCTCATCAACAAGGTAAGCTCATCCCATGTCTCAATCGGCCGCTCACCTGTTCTCCTCCTGTGGGTCAACACTTGATCATACCAGTTAATAGCATAGCCAGAGAATTCAGTGGCCGCAAGCCTTACTTTTCTAAGTTCAGAATAGTTTTGACAATCAAAGACATGCTCAATTTTTCTTTCCCACTCTAGAAAAGCATCAGGGTCGTTTTTACCATCAAAAGGTGGAATTTTCAATTTCAATCCGTTCAAACTATCATCAGTACGATTGTTTCTAGCAAATGGATTGACATCACCTGGGTTTCGAGTTCTATGACCTCTTCTAGGCCGGTAAGCGGATCTGACCTCGTCCTCTTGGGCGTCCTCATCAGGAAACTCATCATCTGACCGGGTATTCCTTCGCGGCTGATTGGTTCTTGTCCTTGATCTTGGATGGGACTGACTTACTTGAAGTTCGTCAAGCCTTTGATGGATCTGCTCTAGACCTGTGTTTATAAGGTTAGAAAAAGAATCATTCAAAGCTCGCATCTGAAGATTAGACAGTCCAGCAACTGAATTTCCGGGACGGTTTTGTTCTTCATGGCTACTCATGATTCCTGAAATTTTCTTAAACACAAAACGTTAGGACTAAAAACTCACACTCTCAAGTGTTTGTTCCTCACCCACACACGTGTTTCTCTCGATTTAAAAGTGATCACTCAAGTTTCCACTCAAAGTTCTATGAAGAACAGATCTCGGAATCTGGATGGCCAAACTTAAGCAAAACACACGGGAACTTTTAAAGATAGAAAGATAAGAGATTTGTTTTTGAAAGAATCCGTTTTAACCTCCTCAAAGGCTGGATTTCTCCTCAGCCAGCAGGCTTCCTCTTCCACCACCAATCCACAAAGTAAACTCTTTCTTTTTTTTTTTTTTTTTTATATAATATGGATCTTGCTTGTTTCTTTTTTTTTTTTTTTTTTATAAGTGGATGGTATTGAGGGGCCCGGATTCAAGATAGACAGATGAAGAAGTGTTTAGAAGAAAATGGAAGATGAGAAGATGGATCGAGATAGAGAATACCAGAAGAGTGGCTCTGATACCACTTGAAGGACCCTAAGATCGGATTGCCCTCGACTGGATTCGTTTGGATATGAACTCCGGGAAGGAGAACTGATGGAACGTTGGGTCGCACAAGGGTTGCGGATGTTCCCTTGATATTCCCGACTTCAATGGCGCTTGATGTGACTCACAAGTCCGCCAAGGAAGATCTCGAACTGGTTGCTTGATATGACTCACAAGACCAACTAGTTGAGAAGTGAATTGCTCGGATATGACTCACCAAGACAATCGAAAACAAGTTCTAAAGAGAACAGAGAGTTTAAACTCAGAAACTTAATCCAAAATGATCTGATTTTATTGATGGAATGAAACACTTATTTATAGTACAAGTAGGAGACAAAGGGGCTACTTGACTAGAAGTTTGAAAGACAAATAAAATTAAAGACATTTGACTAGAATTTTGAAAGACAAAGAAGAAAGACTCTTTAATTTGCGGACTGGTCAAAGTGACCCTTCGGCTGGTTGAACCGCGGCCAAGAGCAGGACGGTCGCGGGCCGGTCCGTCTGTTCCGTCTTGTCCGACTCCTGAACCATCTTCGACCATAAGCGTCCCAAGTCTTCTGAAAGATGAAGAATCTGTGCCTTAGAGAGATTCGGATGATCAAAGTGCATGAACTGATCAAATGGATCGATCAGTTCGTCAATACGGTCGGTACGTTCCAAACGTGCGAGAAGAGAGAAGTCGCGTCCAGTTCCTTGTTCGGCTCGGCCTAAGTTGCTTCTGACTTGACCGTCAGTCTGAGATTGGCGAGTTGTCCGAGAGAGAGACGATCCAGTACGGTCAGTTCGGCTGATAGGTCGAGGATCCAGTCTAAGCTCCTTCCTGTCCATCCGTGGATCGATCCGGTACACAGCTCGGCCTTGGTTGGGACGATGAACCTCGGTTGGAATGTCCTGATCTTCCTGATGGTCGAGTTCCTCGGACTGAGGCACATCAACAAGGACAGCCACGGACGTCCTGTGTGCTGACGGACACCCACGGACGTCCGGTGTGTGCTGACGGACACCCACAGACGTCCTGTGTGTGCTGACGGACACCCACGGACGTCCTGTGTGTACTGAACATACAGCCCACGTGGGCCAAAATCACCCGAACAGTCCACGGGAAGCGCTAGTGTGCTGAGTCCAAGGACCAACGTGCTGATATGTGTACTGGTGGACAGCCACGGACGTCATGTGTGTGCTGACGGACACCCACGGACATCCTGTGTGTGATGATGGACACCCACGGACGTCCTCTATGTGCCGACGGACACACATGGACACACACGGACAGCCACAGACGTCCTGTGTGTGCTGACAGACAGCCACGAACGTCCTGTGTGTGCTGGCGGACACCCACGGACGTCCTGTGTGTACTGAACAGACAGCCCACGTGGGCCAAAATCACCCGAACAGTCCACGGGAAGGGTCAGCGTGCTGAGTACAAGGACCAACGTGCTGATATGTGTACTGATGTACAGCCACAGACGTCCTGTGTGTGCTGACGGACACACACGGACACACACGGACAGCCACGGACGTCCTGTGTGTGCTGACGGAAACCCACAGACATCCTGTGTGTGCTGACGGACACACACAGACACACACGGACTACCACAGACGTCCTGTGTGTGCTGACGGACAGCCACAGACGTCCTGTGTGTGCTGGCGGACACCCACAGACGTAATGTGTGTACTGAACAGACAGCCCACGTGGGCCAAAATCACCCGAACTGTCCACGGGAAGGGTCAGCGTGCTGAGTCCAAAGACCAACGTGCTGATATATATAATGATGGACAGCCACGGACGTCCTGTGTGTGCTGACGGACACACACGGACACACACGGACACACAAGGACAGCCACGGACGTCCTGTGAGCTGACGGACACCCACAGACGTCCTGTGTGTGCTGACGGACACCCACGGACGTCCTGTGTGTGCTGACGGACACCCACGGACGTCCTGTGTGTACTGGACAGACAGCCCACGTGGGCCAAAATCACCCGAACAGTCCACGGGAAGCGCTAGTGTGCTGAGTCCAAGGACCAACGTGCTGATATGTGTACTGATGGACAGCCACGGACGTCATGTGTGTGCTGACGGACACCCACGGACATCCTGTGTGTGATGATGGACACCCACGGACGTCCTCTATGTGCCGACGGACACACACGGACAGCCACAGACGTCATGTGTGTGCTGACAGACAGCCACGGACGTCCTGTGTGTGCTGGCGGACACCCACGGACGTCCTGTGTGTACTGAACAGACAGCCCACGTGGGCCAAAATCACCCGAACAGTCCACGGGAAGGGTCAGCGTGCTGAGTACAACGACCAACGTGCTGATATGTGTACTGATGGACAGCCACAGACGTCCTGTGTGTGCTGACGGACACACACGGACACACACGGACACACAAGGACAGCCACGGACGTCCTGTGTGCTGACGGACACCCACGGACGTCCTGTGTGTGCTGACGGACACCCACAGACGTCCTGTGTGTGCTGACGGACACCCACGGACGTCCTGTGTGTACTGAACATACAGCCCACGTGGGTCAAAATCACCCGAACAGTCCACGGGAAGCGCTAGTGTGCTGAGTCCAAGGACCAACGTGCTGATATGTGTACTGATGGACAGCCACGGACGTCATGTGTGTGCTGACGGACACCCACGGACATCCTGTGTGTGATGATGGACACCCACGGACGTCCTCTATGTGCCGACGGACACACATGGACACACACGGACAGCCACAGACGTCCTGTGTGTGCTGACAGACAGCCACGAACGTCCTGTGTGTGCTGGCGGACACCCACGGACGTCCTGTGTGTACTGAACAGACAGCCCACGTGGGCCAAAATCACCCGAACAGTCCACGGGAAGGGTCAGCGTGCTGAGTACAAGGACCAACGTGCTGATATGTGTACTGATGTACAGCCACAGACGTCCTGTGTGTGCTGACGGACACACACGGACACACACGGACAGCCACGGACGTCCTGTGTGTGCTGACGGAAACCCACAGACATCCTGTGTGTGCTGACGGACACACACAGACACACACGGACTACCACAGACTCCTGTGTGTGCTGACGGATAGCCACAGACGTCCTGTGTGTGCTGGCGGACACCCACAGACGTAATGTGTGTACTGAACAGACAGCCCACGTGGGCCAAAATCACCCGAACTGTCCACGGGAAGGGTCAGCGTGCTGAGTCCAAAGACCAACGTGCTGATATATATAATGATGGACAGCCACGGACGTCCTGTGTGTGCTGACGGACACACACGGACACACACGGACACACAAGGACAACCACGGACGTCCTGTGAGCTGACGGACACCCACAGACGTCCTGTGTGTGCTGACGGACACCCACGGACGTCCTGTGTGTGCTGACGGACACCCACGGACGTCCTGTGTGTACTGGACAGACAGCCCACGTGGGCCAAAATCACCCGAACAGTCCACGGGAAGCGCTAGTGTGCTGAGTCCAAGGACCAACGTGCTGATATGTGTACTGATGGACAGCCACGGACGTCCTGTGTGTGCTGACGGACACCCACGGACATCCTGTGTGTGATGATGGACACCCACAGACGTCCTCTATGTGCCGACGGACACACATGGACACACACGGAGAGTCACAGACGTCCTGTGTGTGCTGACAGACAGCCACAGACGTCCTGTGTGTGCTGGCGGACACCCACGGACGTCCTGTGTGTACTGAACAGACAGCCCATGTGGGCCAAAAATCACCCAAACAGTCGACGGGAAGGACCAGCGTGCTGAGTCCATGGACCAACGTGCCTATATGTGTACTGATGGACAGCCACGGACGTCCTGTGTGTTCTGACGGACACAAACGGACACACACGGACACACACGGACAGCCACGGAAGTCCTGTGTGTACTGGCGGACACCCACGGACATCCTGTGTGTACTGAACAGACAGCCCTCGTGGGCCAAAATCACCCGAACAGTCCACGGGAAGGGTTAACGTGCTGAGTACAAGGACCAACGTGCTGATTTGTGTACTGATGGACAGCCACGGACGTCCTGTGTGTGCTGACGGATACACACAGAAACACACGGACAGCCACGGACGTCCTGTCTGTGCTGACGGACACACATGGATAGCCACGGACGTCCTGTGTGTGCTGATGGACAGCCACAGACAGCCACGGACGTCCTGTGTGTGCTGGCGGACACCCACGGACGTAATGTGTGTACTGAACAGACAGGCCACGTTGGCCAAAATCACCCGAACAGTCCACGGGAGGGGTCAGCGTGCTGAGTCCAAGGACCAACGTGCTGATATGTGTACCGATGGACAGCCACGGCCGTCCTGTGTGTGCTGACGGACACACACGGACAAACACATACAGCCACGGACGTCCTGTGTGTACTGACGGACACCCACAGACACCCTGTGTGTGCTGCCGGACACCCACGGACGTCCTGTGTGTACTGAACAGACAGCCCACGTGGGCCAAAATCACCCAAACAGTCCACTGGAAGGGCCAGCGGGCTGAGTCCAAGGACCAACGTGCCTATATGTGTACTGATGGGCAGCCACGGACGTCCTGTGTGTTCTGACGGACACAGACGGACACACACAGACAGCCACAGACGTCCTGTGTGTGCTGGCGGACACCCACGGACGTCCTGTGTGTACTGAACAGACAGCACACGTGGGCCAAAATCATCCGAACAGTCCACGGGAAGGGTCAACGTGCTGAGTACAAGGACCAACGTGCTGATATGTGTACTGATGGACAGCCACGGACGTCCTGTGTGTGCTGACAGACACACTCGGACAGCCACTCACGTCCTGTGTGTGCTGACGGACACACACAGATGTCCTGTGTGTGATGGCGGACAGCCACAGACAGCCACGGACGTCCTGTGTGTGCTGGCGGACACCCACAGACGTAATGTGTGTACTGAACAGACAGCCCACATGGGCCAAAATCACCCAAACAATCCACGGGAAGGGTCAGCATGCTGAGTCCAAGGACCAACGTGCTGATATGTGTACTGATGGACAGCCACAGACGTCCTGTGTGTGCTGACGGACAGACACGGACAAACACATACAGCCACGGACGTCCTGTGTGTGCTGACGGACACCCATGGATATCCTGTGCGTGCTGACGGACACCCACGGACATCCTATGTGTACAGAACAGACAGCCCACGTGGGGCAAAATCACCCAAACAGTCCACGGGAAGGGTCGGCATGCTGAGTCCAAGGACCAACGTGCTGATATGTGTACTGATGGACAGCCCCGGACGTTCTGTGTGTGCTGACGGACAAACACGGACACATACGGACAGCCACATACGTCTTGTGCTTGCTGATAGACACACACGGACGTCCTGTGTGTGATGACAGACACCCACGGACGTCCTGTGTGTGCCGACGGACACACACGGACCCACACGGACAGGCACGGACGTCCTGTGTGTGCTGACGGACAGTCACAGACAGCCATGGACGTCCTGTGTGTGCTGGCGGACACCCACAGACGCCCTGTGTGTACTGAACAGACAGCCCACGTGGGCCAAAAATCAACCAAACAGTCCTCGGGAAGGGCCAGCGTGCTGAGTCCAAGGACCAACGTGCTGATATGTGTACTGATGGACAGCCACGGACGTCCTGTGTGTGCTGATGGACACAAACGGACACACACGGACACACATGGACAGCCACGGACGTCCTATATGTGCTGGCGGACACCCACGGACGTCCTGTGTGTACTGAACAGACAGCCCACGTGGGCCAAAATCACCCGAACAGTCCACGGGAAGGGTCAGCGTGCTGAGTACGAGGACCAACGTGCTGATATGTGTACTGATGGACAGCCACGGACGTCCTGTGTGTGCTGACGGACACACACGGACACACACGGACAGCCATGGACGTCCTGTGTGTGCTGACGGAAACCCACGGACGTCCTATGTGTGCTGACGGACACACACGGACACACACGGACTGCCACGGACGTCCTGTGTGTGCTGACGGACAGCCACAGACAGCCACGGACGTCCTGTGTGTGCTGGCGGACACCCACACACGTAATGGGTGTACTGAACAGACATGCCACGTTGGCCAAAATCATCCGAATAGTCCACGGGAGGGGTCAGCGTGCTGAGTCCAAGGACCAACGTGCTGATATGTGTACTGATGGACAGCCACGGACATCCTGTGTGTGCTGACGGACACACATGGACAAACACATACAGCCACGGACGTCCTGTGTGTAATGACGGACACCCACAGACGCCCTGTGTGTGCTGACGGACACCCACGGACGTCCTGTGTGTACTGAACAGACAGCCCACGTGGGCCAAAATAACCCAAACAGTCCACGGGAAGGGCCAGCGTGCTGAGTCCAAGGAACAACGTTCCTATATGTGTACTGATGGGCAGCCACGGACGTTCTGTGTGTTCTGACGGACACAGACGGACACACTCGGACAGCCACAGACATCCTGTGTGTGCTGGTGGACACCCACGGACGTCCTGTGTGTACTGAACAGACAGCACACGTGGGCCAAAATCACCCAAACAGTCCACGGGAAGGGTCAACGTGCTGAGTAAAAGGACCAACGTGCTGATATGTGTACTGATGGAAACCCACGGACGTCCTGTGTGTGCTGACAGACACCCACAGACGTCCTGTGTGTACTGAACAGATAGCCCACGTGGGCCAAAAATCACCCAAACAGTCCTCGGGAAGGGCCAGCGTGCTGAGTCCAAGGACCAACGTGCTGATATGTGTACTGATGGACAGCCACGGACGTCCTGTGTGTGCTGACGGACACAAACGGACACACACAGACACACATGGACAGCCATGGACGTCCTGTGTGTGCTGGCGTACACCCACGGACGTCCTATGTGTACTGAACAGACAGCCCATGTGGGCCAAAATCACCCGAACAGTCCACGGGAAGGGTCAGCGTGCTGAGTACAAGGACCAACGTGCTGATATGTGTACTGATGGACAGCCACGGACGTCCTGTGTGTGCTGACGGACACACACGGACACACACGGACATCCACGGACGTCCTGTGTGTGCTGACGGAAACCCACGAACGTCCTGTGTGTGCTGACGGACACACACGGACACACACGGACTGCCACATACGTCCTGTCTGTGCTGACGGACAGCCACAGACAGCCACGGACGTCCTGTGTGTGCTGGCGGACACCCACGGACGTAATGGGTGTACTGAACAGACAGGCCACGTTGGCGAAAATCATCCGAACAGTCCACGGGAGGGGTCAGCGTGCTGAGTCCAAGGAACAACGTGCTGATATGTGTACTGATTGACAGCCACAGACGTCCTGTGTGTGCTGACGGACACACACGGACAAATACATACAGCCACGGACGTCCTGTGTGTACTGACGGACACCCACAGACGCCCTGTGTGTGTGCTGACGGACACCCACGGACGTCCTGTGTGTACTGAACAGACAGCCCACGTGGGCCAAAATCACCCTAACAGTCCACGGGAAGGGCCAGTGTGCTAAGTCCAAGGACCAACGTGCCTATATGTGTACTGATGGGCAGCCACAGACGTCCTGTGTTTTCTGACGGACAAAGACGGACACACACGGACAGCCACAGACGTCCTGTGTGTACTGGCGGACACCCACGGACGTCCTGTGTGTACTGAACAGACAGCACATGTGGGGCAAAATCACCCGAACAGTCCACGGGAAGGGTCAACGTGCTGAGTAAAAGGACCAACGTGCTGATATGTGTACTGATGGACAGCCACGGACGTCCTGTGTGTGCTGACAGACACACACGGACAGCCACTCACGTCTTGTGTGTGCTGACGGACACACACAGACGTCCTGTGTGTGCTGACGGACACACACAGACACACACGGACAGCCACGGACGTCCTGTGTGTGCTGATCAGTTCAGATCATGATCATGATAAGGACAGCAACTTGCTTTGTTTTAAGTAAACCCTCACCTGAAGCAACTTCTTATGTTATAAAACACCATCTTCAGTAACCTGCAAGAAAAACCAGAGAAAAATTCAGAGAGAAAGAGAGAAAGAAGAGAGACAAATTTGTGAGAAAAACTAGTTGAAAAATTCAGAAAACAATTCAGAGAAGAGAATTGAGCATGGACAAACCTTTCTCACCATCCTGTGACTTTATCCAGTGTGTTCTGGTGTGGTTAAGAGCTGAAGGTTTGGTGTCCAAGAGTTTAGAATCACCAATATTCTTCAGCCTTTGATTTTGATCGGTAAGATGGCTGTGGATCAGTTTATGTGAGAAGTTTTGTTGGTTTGCCTACACTGGAGATAATTCTGAATAAATCCAACCATGGATTCTTGTGGTGTTGATCAGGTTAATTCGTGGTTAGTTTGAAGAGAGACAACCAGTCAATTTTAATTAGTTGAGTAAAACCGGTAAGCTTCAGCTTCTTGATTTAGCCATGTTTTGATGAGAACCAATTGATGTATGTTGGTTAACCTGTCAGGATCAGTTGTCTAAGGTCTTGTTCTCTTCAGTCTTGGTTGGTTTATGATTTAATCAGTCTCATAGAACCAGTAGACGAACTGATAAGAATTATGGGAATTAAACCGAACTGATTTTATCTTGTTTAGAACTGAATTGAGCTGAGTATGTTCTGATCTGATCTGAGCCGAGCTGTCTATGGTCTGAAATTGTCTTGAACTGATGTCGTCTGAGTATAACCGAGTTACGCTGTTGGGAACTGATTAGAACCGGAGTTAGCTGAGCATGAACTAAGCTGATATGAACCGAGTTAAATTGTTAAAGCTTGAACCGAGCTGAACATGGTATCAATCTGTCTTGAACCGAACTGATATGAGAGAACTGAACTGAAATGTTATGAACTGAGTTGAGTTTCTTCTTGAACCAGACTAGTGAACCTTATGTTCCAACTGTTATGTTTTGAATTCAGATGGCCAAGGAGAGTATTCGGATCAGCCGGATCCTTGTGATGGTTCTGAACCGAGAGTGATCCAGAAGTGAAGTGTGATTAGCTTGAGCTCGAGTCTAGTCTTCCTTAGCCAATATCATGGATTTAAAGGTGAGTCTAGATAGATGATGAATGAATTATGAATGAGTATGCATGATTGCATATTGAATATGGTTGATTAATTGAGAATTAATCATGAATTAATTAAGGGATAATCATTGATTAATTAAGGATTAATCATGAATTAATTAAGGGATAATCATTGATTAATTAAGGATTAATCATGAATTAATAAAGGAGTAATTATGGTTGATTGATTAAGTATTATCCTTTGATCTATATTTATATATGAAGTATTTATCTAGTTTAAATACTTAAGATTTAATAAGAATAATTCTTTGAGGTTATCCCGAGCCTTAGTACTTGTTCTCAAGTACTAATCTATAAGTATTCTATTAATAAGTGTGAATCATGCGAAGTCTTATTGTATACTCACTCTCCCGAAAGTCCCGCATTACCGTGAATTGGTCCTGCGATATGGATCAAGGTCATGAAGACACGATGATGGGGTTGCACCCTGGAGGCCGTGTAACTGCATGCAGCGTTGGATGTTCTATCTTGGAATATCTGATGGAGATGATGGTTATATTTATTCCCCGTTAGGCTCGGTTAGCCTTGGTGGTTTTCCGGGTTTAGCATATATATATATTAAGAGTATGAGTGATTGGCGGGTATTGTGGAGGTGATGTTTAAGATAGATTCACATGGATGGATTGAGAGGCCTTATAATTATATTAATTATGGAATATAATTCCACTGCATTCAAATGGTGTCGCTTGCTCGGGATACTATTGATATGTGTTTGGGTGTGGGATTAGACTCACTGAGTAAACTAGTTACTCATGACTCATTTGATATCCAGGTAACCAGTAGGTGGGAGACCTTTACTCTAGGACGGGAAGGAACGGCATTAGCCAGCGGTAGTTTTATTATCCTTGCAGTCGTTTTGATATACTTTATGTATAAGGTTTGTTGACCGAAAACCTCGAGGTTAATCTATAAGATTTTGTAAGATTCTTTTAAATGAATAAGATGAATAAGTATATAGTGTATAAAGAATGTTTTTAAAGTATGGGTTCCGAATGATATTAGTTCTTTTCCGGACCAATCAACTATTGGGTATTACTCTTAAGGTTGTAAAGCCTCGGGTTGTACCTAATAGGATATGTGTACTTAGGCGGTTGGCCTAAGGTACCTGGATTTATTTCGGGAACTTTGGGTTAGTCGTTTATGTACACATTGTGGCTTCTCGGTTTGGTTTCAGTTACGAGTGATCGGCTGTGCATGTTCTTGTTTGATTGTTGCACGGCTGGTCGAGTCAACTTATACTTAGACCAGATCGGGGGTGTCACAAAGGTGGTATCAGAGCATGGTTATACGATGCTTGAATGGGACTTGTTTCAAACGTTTTTCAAGTCAAAATGAGTCGCAAGGATAATTAGGATGTGCTGGCTGGTTCCTTCATCTTAGGATAGACAGTCATGGGTAGTTTACCTTACTGTTATCTTTCATACGAGATGCATCAAGACAAGCTCGACGGAGTGGAGTGTACTTACCAATTTTGATCCTGTCAAGATCGAGATTCCTACAGTCATGATTGAGCTTTCTACCGTCATGATTCGGTTTGTTATCGTCATGTTTTGGTTCAATCCGGTCATGCTTCAATCCATAATCATCATGCTCGGGTGAGCTAACGACGTGCTCGGGTTTGCTACCATCATGCTCGGAGTTGGTATCATCATGCTTTCCTGCGGTTCCTACAATTTCTAGTGTGGATATCGATATTCAAAGATATATGAGACAGAGTTGACACATCAATTACATCTTCGGCCCGTGTTTTATTGAAGTCAAAGTTGACGTTGTTGGTGATGATCCGGTTCAGAATATCCGACTTCATATGACTTATTCTTTCGGCTGCTCATTTCAATCCAGCTTAAGCCCAAACGTACCAGGACCAGAGACGTACAAGCCTGATTGATTCAGCACTTGTTTCAAGCTTAACGTTGGTGGCGGATATAGTTCAGCAGTAGTACAAGACGATGGATGCGCCAGCACCATTCCGTTGCAACAAGACATCTTGAAGTTTGTGAACAAGATAAAGAAGTTGGGACAACACCGACAAGTACTAAACCATTCGATGTAGATTTTGTATAGAGGAAGATTTCGAATGCTACACTAGGAGCAGAACAACTAACATGGCCCATTGTTCACAAGATTGCAAGAAGGATATGGAACCATACATCATCAAGAATGATACAGTAAGTTGGTGATTAAGCGTCAAGCATCATTTGGGAAATGTTAGTCCAAGTTAGGCGGATTTCTTTCAAGAGTTCAAGATGGAGTGTTTTCTACCCAAAACATGGGACCGATATGGAGTTCGCACAGTGAGATGTTTCCGCCAAGATTTCGAAGTCAAGTTAATCTGATTTATCCATTATGGTTTGGAGGATGAGCTAAAGATCATGAAGATGTACTATTGTGACTTAGCCATTAATCTCAGAGTAACCCAAACTATAAAGCTTAAGAGCTATGAGGAGTTGGTGGAGGATCACATGAATTCTATAGAAGCCGTTTTTACTGAAGAAGTTTACCAAGTCATGCAGATTATTTAACAATCAACCTATTCAGATAGAAGGTCAGTTTCAAGTAATGAATCAAGAAAGTCGATGGAGATAATTTTCGTTGGACGTTTCATCAGATCAAGACCGAGGACCCTGAGTTGTTTAGGTTTTGGCTAGAAAGGAGAGTAAGCTGATGATTGTTCAAGTATATAAAATCCTCGATCGCTTACGTCATTTGCGCTTCGGTGGTGCCAGTAATGAGTACAGAGGTTATCCTACCATGGCCCATGAAGTTACCCGATATTTTTACCTATTCCTAGGGTACCGCTTGTTAAACTTGTTCGCTTTCCTTACCATTAGTCACTAACTAAGTGTTTGGCTATTTGAGTAGAGCCTACACTTTATAGTTGCCTGGACCGTCAAAACCTCTGAAAAGGTCCAATCACAGGTTTGCTTCTTATCCCATTGCGTGTTGTGTGCATTTTAAAAATTTATGAATGATTAAATAAATTAGTGAAGGAGTGATCAAGGTGTCGTATGAGACCTTGCCTATGGACGGAATTTTCCGCCCATATTGTGTTTGATGCGGGAACAACACATAGATGCAGTTCTCAGGTAGTGTCATTGTTTTAGGAAGGATTCACTTTAGTGAATTCAGGTACACTGTTCTTATTCGTGGAAGTACTTGCTGCCATTTAGAGTTATGGTATGCCTTCGTATCCCATCCCCATTCCTTAGTACTTCCATTAGAGCGGTTTGTTTCTATCTAGAGTGAGCTTGGCTATCTAGTTATCGAGCTCAATTAGGATGTTGTTGAGGAAGGAAGTCTTTGAGAGAAGACCAGTTACTGTTGGCCTGCAGTCGTATTCTACTAAGTGTTGGAGCCTCGCTCATATCAGTCTGGAGAGAATAGATAACCGTCAAGATTGCAAGTAGAAAATCAAGATGGCTTATTCATTCGTATTTGAGGAACTCAGTTGAAGGATGAGAATCTAAGGAATTCATAGAAGGAACTGGGTGAAGAGAATTTCGAAGAATAGTATGAGGACTGTGTCATGTACAAGTTCATAAAGTGGAGATGTGGGAGAAGGAACCCAAATTCAACCTAAAATTAAGCATATGTGAAGTAAATCCCAAGGAAGATTGAAGAGTGCAAGGAAAAAGGTATAACCATAAGGCACATGGGAATGCTCAAGTTGTTAAGAGATCCGAAGATGTATTTACAAAGAAAGTGTGAAGCCATCATACAAGAGTACTTCGTTGGTAAATCAAGTTTGGTATAGGCGGACTTGTTGATTCCTCAGTCACTAGACAGAAGAAGGAAATCAGAAAGTAATAGAACAAGACTTGGATATGCAAAACTTCAGTGAGATTGAGTCGTTCAGAAGTTTTTGAAGAGTATCTCAGATAGATAAGAAGGGTATGGAATATTGTAAGGGAAATCATTCCTGGAATAAGTGTGTGTGTGTGTATTTGAGAGTGGCACCCTTGGTTTGAATCATGTTAGCGTGATTGATCATGCATGTTCTTGTTTGATTGTTGCACGGTTAATCAAGTTGACATTGACCAGACTGAAGATGTTACCTTCACGTATGGCACATCACCTGACGTTCCATATTTCCATTTTATTTAACTGGAGGAAAGCAGATAGAAGGGTTTCAGAAGTAATGGTATTCAGAGATTCAACGATGTCAAAGGAAGTATGTAGACCGCAGTATATGAAAGTTATGTGCGATGAAGAATTGGTTATCGTGAAAGTGTTTGCTCAGAAAAGAAAGAATTTTTTTAGAAAAGTTGGGGAAATCCGCAAATCTGTTATTTTG
Organism: Brassica rapa; assembly: GCF_000309985.2. Lineage (NCBI taxonomy): Eukaryota > Viridiplantae > Streptophyta > Magnoliopsida > Brassicales > Brassicaceae > Brassica > Brassica rapa. The sequence goes on from NW_022610620.1 coordinate 19,564, forward strand.
TATGTACCGAGTTGTTCAGAGTTCAAATGGTTATCTGTTGACCGGAACTTCTTTTAGTTATGCTATTGGTGAGCCGATTTTGCGTAATCTTATATCAGACACAGTATGATAGAACTGCTGAGACCAGAAAACTTGTAACCCTATTTAGCCTATCCTAAAGGTCCTTTGCGGATAGGTGAGCACCATATCAGAAGATTGGAGAAAAGAAAAAATTTGTAAAAGTTCAAGTATTTGGGGAACCATCAGTTGTTTTGACACGGGCAGATGAGGATAAGTTCAGAGTCGGTTATCTTAAACTTCTTGCAGAGACTCCAGTGTTCAGTAAAAGTCAAGTCTGTACAGCTATGTTTTGAGAATTCGGGGATGAATTCTTTTAAGGGGGGGGGGGGGCATTAATTTTTGGTCGAGAAAAACTCCGCTCGACCAGTTTGGAGTTGGTCGATCAGATTTAAAAATAAAGTCGACCCGGTGAATTAATACCTCGACGGGACTGCCTTGTGGTAGAAAGGCCTCTCATTGATAGTTCTGGTAGAGTGTTAATAATGTTGGTCGAATTTTATTTAAGCTAGGCAAGCTTAGTTGAAAGCAAGACGAGATTCAAAGGATGAGAAATTTTAGTCGAAAACTGTCCGAAATTGTCGTTAAGTTTCTTAACTAAATTCCGACCAGTCTAATACCTTCACCAGCTATTCTTCTTGCTTTCTCAGTAAATCAGTCACATGAGCTGCACCTACCTGCTTGCTTGCTTCACTAAAGTCACATGAAAGTCACAAGCTGGTTGCTTGTTTAATAAAAACAAAATAATCTTTCTTCAAAGGAGGGAAAGGACAGCAACTTGCTTTGTTTTAAGTAAACCCTCACCTGAAGCAACTTCTTATGTTATAAAACACCATCTTCAGTAACCTGCAAGAAAAACCAGAGAAAAATTCAGAGAGAAAGAGAGAAAGAAGAGAGAAAAATTTGTGAGAAAAACTAGTTGAAAAATTCAGAAAAAAATTCAGAGAAGAGAATTGAGCATGAACAAACCTTTCTCACCATCCTGTGACTTTATCCAGTGTGTTCTGGTGTGGTTAAGAGCTAAAGGTTTGGTGTCCAAGAGTTTAGAATCACCTATATTCTTCAGCCTTTGATTTTGATCGGTAAGATGGCTGTGGATCAGTTTCTGTGAGAAGTTTTGTTGGTTTGCCTACACTGGAGATAAATTCTGAATAAATCCAACCATGGATTCTTGTGGTGTTGATCAGGTTAATTCGTGGTTAGCTTGAAGAGAGACAACCAGTCAAGTTTAATTAGTTGAGTAAAACCGGTAAGCTTCAGCTTCTTGATTCAGCCATGTTTTGATGAGAACCAATTGCTGTATGTTGGTTAACCTGTCAGGATCAGTTGTCTAAGGTCTTGTTCTCTTCAGTATTGGTTGGTTTATGATTTAATCAGTCTCATAGAACCAGTAGACGAACTGATAAGAATTATGGGAATTAAACCGAACTGATTTTATCTTGTTTAGAACTGAATTGAGCTGAGTATGTTCTGATCTGATCTGAGCCGAGCTGTCAATGGTCTGAAATTGTCTTGAACTGATGTCGTCTGAGTATAACCGAGTTAAGCTGTTGGGAACTGATTAGAACCGGAGTTAGCTGAGCATGAACTAAGCTGATATGAACCGAGTTAAATTGTTAAAGCTTGAACCGAGCTGAACATGGTATCAATCTGTCTTGAACCGAACTGATATGAGAGAACTGAACTGAGTTGAGTTTCTTCTTGAACCAGACTAGTAAACATTATGTTCCAACTGTTATGTTTTGAATTCAGATGGCCAAGGAGATTGCATATTGAATATGGTTGATTAATTGAGAATTAATCATGAATTAATTAAGGGATAATCATTGATTAATTAAGGATTAATGATGAATTAATTAAGGGATAATCATTGATTAATTAAGGAATAATCATGAATTAATTAAGGAGTAATTATGGTTGATTGATTAAGTATTATCCCTTGATCTATATTTATATATGAAGTATTTATCTAGTTTAAATACTTAAGAATTAATAAGAATAATTTTTTGAGGTTATCCCGAGCCTTAGTACTTGTTCTCAAGTACTAATCTATAAGTATTCTATTAATAAGTGTGAATCATGTGAAGTCTTATTGTATACTCACTCTCCCGAAAGTTCCGCATTACCGTGAATTGGTCCTGCGATATGGATCAAGGTCATGAAGACACGATGATGGGGTCGCACCCTGGAGGCCGTGTAACTGCATGCAGCGTTGGATGTTCTATCTTGGAATATCTGATGGAGATGATGGTTATATTTATTCCCCGTTAGGCTCGGTTAGCCTTGGTGGTTTTCCGGGTTTAGCATATATATATATTAAGGGTATGAGTGATTGGCGGGTATTGTGGAGGTGATGTTTAAGATAGATTCACATGGATGGATTGAGAGGCCTTATAATTATATTAATTATGGAATATAATTCCACTGCATTCAAATGGTGTCGCTTGCTCGGGATACTATTGATATGTGTTTGGGTGTGGGATTAGACTCACTGAGTAAACTAGTTACTCATGACTCATTTGATATGCAGGTAACCAGTAGGTGGGAGACCTTTACTCTAGGACGGGAAGGAACGGCATTAGCCAGCGGTAGTTTTATTATCCTTGCAGTCGTTTTGATATACTTTATGTATAAGGTTTGTTGACCAAAAACCTCGAGGTTAATCTATAAGATTTTGTAAGATTCTTTTAAATGAATTATATAGTGTATAAAGAATGTTTTTAAGGTACGGGTTCCAAATGATATTAGTCCTTTTCCGGACGAACCAACTATTGGGTATTACTCTTAAGGTTGTAAAGCCTCGGGCTGTACCTAATAGGATATGTGTACTTAGGCGGTTGGCCTAAGGTACCTGGATTTATTTCGGGAACTTCGGGTTAGTCGTTTATGTACACATTGTGGCTTTTCGGTTTGGTTTCAGTTACGAGTAATCGGCTGTGCATGTTCTTGTTTGATTGTTGCACAGGCTGGTCGAGTCAACTTATACTTAGACCAGATCGGGGGTGTCACACCCACGGACGTAATGTATGTACTGGACAGACAGCCCACGTGGGCCAAAATCACATGAACAATCCACGGGAAGGGTCAGGTGCTGAGTCCAAGGACCAACGTGCTGATATGGTACTGATGGACAGCCACGGACGTCCTGTGTGTGCTGACGGACACACACGGACAAACACATACAGCCACGGACGTCCTGTGTGTGCTGACGCACAGCCACAGACAGCCACGGACGTCCTGTGTGTGCTGGCGGACACCCACATACGTAATGTGTGTACTGAACAGACAGGCCACGTTGGCCAAAATCACACGAACAGTCCACGGGAGGGGTCAGCGTGCTGAGTCCAAGGACCAACGTGCTGATATGTGTACTGATGGACAGCCCACGTGGGCCAAAATCACCCAAACAGTCCACGGGAAGGGCCAGCGTGTTGAGTCCAAGGACCAACGTGCCTATATGTGTACTGATGGGCAGCCACGGACGTCCTGTGTGTTCTGACAGACACACACGGACAGCCACAGACGCCTGTGTGTGCTGACAGACACCCACGGACGTCCTGTGTGTACTGAACAGACAGCCCACGTGGGCCAAAATCACCCGAACAGTCCACGGGAAGGGTCAACGTGCTGAGTACAAGGACCAACGTACAGATATGTGTTCTGATGGACAGCCACGGACGTCCTGTGTGTGCTGACAGACACACACGGACAGCCACGGACGTCCTGTGTGTGCTGACGGACACACACAGACGTCCTGTGTGTGCTGACGGACACACACGGACAGCCACGGACGTCCTGTGTGTGCTGACGGACACACACAGACGTCCTGTGTGTGCTGACAGACACACACGGACACACACGGACAGCCACAGATGTCCTGTGTGTGCTGACGGACAGCCACAGACAGCCACGGACGTCCTGTGTGTGCTAGCGGACACCCACGGACGTAATGTGTGTACTGAACAGACAGCCCACGTTGGCCAAAATTACCCAAACAGTCCACGGGAAGGGCCAGCGTGCTGAGTCCAAGGACCAACGTGCCTATATGTGTACTGATGGGCAGCCACGGACGTCCTGTGTGTTCTGACGGACACACACGGACAGCCACAGACGCCCTGTGTGTGCTGATAGACACCCACGGACGTCCTGTGTGTACTGAACAGACAGCCCACGTGGGCCAAAATCACCCGAACAATCCACGGGAAGGGTCAGCGTGCTGAGTCCGAGGACCAACGTGCTGATATGTGTACTGATGGACAGCCACGGACATCTTGTGTGTGCTGACGGACACACACGGACAAACACATACAGCCACGGACGTCCTGTGTATGCTGACGGACACCCACAGACGTCCTGTGTGTGCTGACAGACACCCACAGACATCCTGTGTATACAGAACAGACAGCCCACGTGGGCCAAAATCACCCGAACAGTCCACGGGAAGGGTCAGCATGCTGAATCCAAGGACCAACGTGCTGATATGTGTACTGATGGACAGCCACGGACAGCCACGGACGTCCTGTGTGTGCTGACGGACACACACGGACGTCTTGTGTGTGCTGATGGACACCCACGGACGTCCTGTGTGTGCTGACGGACACACACGGACACACACGGAAACACACGGACACACACGGACACACACGTACACACACGGACAGCCACAGACGCCCTGTGTGTACTGACGGACAGCAACAGACGTCCTGTGTGTGCTGGTGGGACACCCACAGATGTAATGTGTGTACTGAACAGACAGGCCACGTGGGCCAAAATCACCCGAACAGTCCGCGGGAAGGGTCAGCGTGCTGAGTCCAAGGACCAACGTGCTGATATATGTACCGATGGACAGCCACAGACGTCCTGTGTGTGCTGACGGACACACACGGACAAACACATACAGCCACGGACGTCCTGTGTGTGCTGACGGACACCCACGGACGTCCTGTTGCTGTGCTGACCGACACCCACGGACGTCATGTGTTCTGACGGCCACCCACGGTGTCCTGTGTGACTGAACAGACAGCCCACGTGAGCCCAAAATCACCCAAACAAGTCCACGGGAAGGGCCAGCGAGCTGAGTCCAAGGGACCAACGTGCTGATATGTGTACTGATGGACAGCAACGAACGTCCTATGTGTGCTGACGGACACAGAAGGACACACACGGACACATACAGACAGCCAAGGACGTCCTGTGTGTGCTGGCGGACAACCACGGACGTCCTGTGTGTACTGAACAGACAGCACAGGTGGGC
>NW_022610621.1:5000-10000 GCF_000309985.2 Brassica rapa
TCCCTGTGGTAACTGTTGGGGTCAAAATCGGTCACGACGGAATCAATGCCAGAAAGTCCGTAAAAATCAGCATGAACGTTTTTACGAAAAAGTAATCTTCGTTAAGATATCTTTACAAAGAGCCTTGCGGTAAAATCTTGTTCAAACCTCAATCAAATCTCAATACCGATTGTACGAAGGAAACAGACATGTATCCAATTCGGCCGCGGACAAGCTCGAGTACGGCAATCGGACCACGGACAAGCCAAGCTCGATCGATACGTGGCTACCAAGCATGCACACAGCTCGGTCGCTACATAGCGACCGAGCTTGATCCAAGCTCGGTCGCTACGTAGCGACCGAGCGTCCGTCCCGCTCGGTCGCTACGTAGCGACCAAGCTCCAGCCAAGCTCGGTCGCTACGTAGCGACCGAGCGTCCGTCCTGCTCGGTCGCTACGTAGCGACCGAGCTCGAGCGACCGAGCGTCCGTCCCGCTCGGTCGCTATGTAGCGACCGAGCGTGCGTGCTGTTCGGTCGTTACATAGCGACCGAACTCTTCCGAAACGTCGATACGACACCAATTCATGCATTCTCGTCTATCCTACGATGCTATCTCTCGAAGACCGTAGCAAACTCAGTTCATGTCTTCTGACCATTCTAAGACATCAATCAAACTTTGTGGTAAAAACCGCGGAAAGTTCGTTCTTTATCAAAGCAGTCGTAATAAACGTTTCGAGTCGGAAGACGGCCCAAAAGGACCTAAGACACGACTCGAGGCCCAACTTAGGATTTCTTAACCAAAAGCCCATAAACCATATGACGGTTTACGCTTGTCGCGCAAGGAAGGATAAATGTCAAGTTTCCGCGGATAAATACGGAAGTTTTGAAGATAATTGTGAAGATCGGGAAAATGGAATATCTCCATGTTTATGCTATGACGGCTTAATTGAACTACGTTCGGCTTGATCCTCGAAAGGGGTACGTAGGCAGCCTTTAACAAGGTTCAGTCCGAAATCAATCAAAAACCTTTTATTTATCTTTTTCGTCTTTTGTTATCGAGCTGCGACTCAAATAGGTTTGAGCTTTTAGGCTGCTAGAACTAAGTAACTCGCTGACAGCCTTTGCGGCCAAAGCTTTTATGATCCCTTGTAATGATCGTAACGCTCTTACGCGGACTCGAAATAAGATCTACTGTTTTCTGTAAACTCGTTTGTTATCTTTTCATGATTTCCGCATATATTCGATCACATGTCGTTGGCTCTCGCAATAATCCGGGACCTCTGGGAAATTAGGGTTTTCCAAGTTTCCTTATTTAAACGGAAATCGACAGTGCGAATTTCGGTTCCCACAGTTTGGCGCTAGAAGGAGGGGGGGGTTACGAATTACTCTTACTCATGGCCACAAAACGCTTGATCGAAACGATGTTTGGATATATGAAAGACAAACTCGCAGCACTGACTGCTCCTATGGCCAACGCTTACACAAACGCCGTAGTTTTCAACAAAATCGAAAACTTAGTCGTGACCTTCCGCCACAGGAAGAGCACTAAAACAAGCTCGCGATTTCTCCCTGTAAACAAGAAGGGAAACGATAAAACTTATCAAAACCCCGTAAAGAAATCTCGATGCGTAAGGGTTTTACCAAAACACGTTTTCCGAAAACATTTCGGAAGGATAAAACTTGTTCTCCCAAACACCGCTGAAGAACCCCTAGGTTAATCGCGGAAAAAGGAAACATAACAAAACGATTACCTAGCGACCGAGAACGCACACTGCTCGGTCGCTACGTAGCGACCGAGCACGCACACGCTGCTCGGTCGCTACGTAGCGACCGAGCATGCACACTGCTCGGTCGCTACGTAGCGACCGAGCACGCACACTGCTCGGTCGCTACGTAGCGACCGAGCACGCACACTGCTCGGTCGCTACGTAGCGACCGAGCACGCACACGCTGCTCGGTCGCTACGTAGCGACAGAGCACGCGCACCGCTCGGTCGCTACGTAGCGACCGAGCACGCACACCGCTCGGTCGCTACGTAGCGACCGAGCACGCACACTGCTCATTCGCTACGTAGCGACCGAGCACGCACACTGCTCGGTCGCTACGTAGCGACCGAGCACGCACACTGCTCGGTCGCTACGTAGCGACCGAGCACGCACGCATACCGCTCGGTCGCTACGTAGCGACCGAGCACGCACACCGCTCGGTCGCTCCGTAGCGACCGAGCACGCACTGCTCGGTCGCTACGTACTGACCGAGCACGCACAGCGCTCGGTCTCTACGTAGCTACCGAGCACGCACACTGCTCGGTCGCTACGTAGTGACCGAGCACGCACAGCGCTCGGTCTCTACGTAGCTACCGAGCACGCACACTGCTCGATCGCTACGTAGCGACCGAGCTCAAGCCAACTCTCCACTCGCTACGTAGCGACTGGTAAGGCCCCAGAAAGGTCCTTCTTTGGGTTCTCTTGTGAATCCTCATCGCCACACTTTTCGTTTCGTCTCAATCGGAGTTTCCGTTGAGATTTTACGACGAAAACAAGTAGGACTCTTCTTGGCTTGCTTCCACTCGCTACGTAGCGACCTGTCAGTCCGTCAGTCGCTACGTAGCTACCGAGCATGCACACTGCTCGGTCGCTACGTAGCGACCGAGCACGCACACTGCTCGGTCGCTACGTAGCGACCGAGCACGCACACGCTGCTCGGTCGCTACGTAGCGACAGAGCACGCACACCGCTCGGTCGCTACGTAGCGACCGAGCACGCACACTGCTCGGTCGCTACGTAGCGACCGAGCACGCACACTGCTCGGTCGCTACGTAGCGACCGAGCACGCACACTGCTTGGTCGCTACGTAGCGACCGAGCACGCACACGCTGCTCGGTCGCTACGTAGCGACCGAGCACGCACACGCTGCTCGGTCGCTACGTAGCGACCGAGCACGCATACCGCTCGGTCGCTACGTAGCGACCGAGCTTGCACACCGCTCGGTCGCTACGTAGCGACCGAGCACGCACTGCTCGGTCGCTACGTAGTGACCGAGCACGCACAGCGCTCGGTCTCTACGTAGCTACCGAGCACGCACACTGCTCGATCGCTACGTAGCGACCGAGCTCAAGCCAACTCTCCACTCGCTACGTAGCGACTGGTAAGGCCCCAGAAAGGTCCTTCTTTGGGTTCTCTTGTGAATCCTCATCGCCACACTTTTCGTTTCGTCTCAATCGGAGTTTCCGTTGAGATTTTACGACGAAAACAAGTAGGACTCTTCTTGGCTTGCTTCCACTCGCTACGTAGCGACCTGTCAGTCCGTCATTCGCTACGTAGCTACCTGCAAGGCCTCGGAAAGGTCCTCCTTTGGGTTCTCTTTTGAATCCTCGTCGAAACGCTTTTCGTTTCGTCTCAATCGGAGTTTCCGTTGAGATTTTACGATGAAAACAAGTAGGACTCATCTTGGCTTGCTTCCACTCGCTACGTAGCGACCTGTCAGGCCTTCAGTCGCTACGTAGCGACCTGTCAGGCCGTCAGTCACTACGTAGCAACCTGTAAGGCGTCAGAAAGGTCCTCCTTTGGGTTCTCTTTTGAATCCTCGTCGAAACGCTTTTTGTTTCGTCTCAATCGGAGTTTCCGTTGAGATTTTACGACGAAAACAAGTAGGACTCTTCTCGGCTTGCTTCCACTCGCTACGTAGCGACCTGTCAGACTGTCAGTCGCTATGTAGCGACCTGTAAGGCCTCAGAAAGGTCCTCCTTTGGGTTCTCTTTTGAATCCTCGTCGAAATGCTTTTCGTTTCGTCTCAATCGGAGTTTCCGTTGAGATTTTACGACGAAAACAAGTAGGACTCTTCTCGGCTTGCTTCCACTCGCTACGTAGCGACCTGTTAGACTGTCAGTCGCTACGTAGCGACCTGTAAGGCCTCAGAGAGGTCCTCCTTTGGGTTGTCTTTTGAATCTTCGTCGAAACGCTTTTCGTTTCGTCTCAATCGGAGTTTCCGTTGAGATTTTACGACGAAAACAAGTAGGACTCTTCTCGGCTTGCTTCCACTCGCTACGTAGCGACCTGTCAGACTGTCAGTCGCTACATAGCGACCTGTAAGGCCTCAGAAAGGTCCTCCTTTGGGTTGTCTTTTGAATCCTCATCGAAACACTTTTCGTTTCGTCTCAATCGGAGTTTCCGTTGAGATTTTACAACGAAAACAAGTAGGACTCTTCTCGGCTTGCTTTCACTCGCTACATAGCGACCTGTCAGACTGTCAGTCGCTACGTAGCGACCTGTAAGGCCTCAAAAAGCTCCTCCTTTGTGTTCTCTTTTGAATCCCGATCAAAACGCTTTTCGTTTCGTCTCAATCGGAGTTTCCATCGAGATTTTACGACAAAAACAAATAAGACTCGTCTAAACTTATTCGCTTGCTCCTATTCTCCCTTACCTCCAGCTTTGAATTCTCCTTCAAATCTCGATCGAAACGTCTCTTGTTTCCATCGGAGTTACCATTGAAACTTTACGATAAAAAAAAAAACCGCAAAGACTTGTTTTCTCGCACGGATTCAGATTAATCGTATAAAACGGCAACGGTTAACTCAACATCTTAGCCGCCTTAACTATACGATTACGTTGAACCTTTTTACAAAAATCGACGTCTTATCTAAGGAGAAGATAACAGTCAAGTTTGGAAGATAAATATCAAGTTTCAAAGGATAAACAACCAAATCACAGTCCAAGCGTCGTCTATAAATCGTCCCGAATTACCGATCATTCCAAACATCAGAAGAATAAACGTACACAACCCTTCAAAGTATCGGTTCAACCGTTTTCTTTCGTAAAAAAAGGGGGGGGGGGAGTAGGTACGTATACTATACTCGTATACTCCCAAACTTCAAAAACTTCTGCAAATCGTCAAGAATAGGCAAACGACAATCTTAATATTCGTCTAAACGCTAGCAACATATCCAGACGATCATGAACATAATCTCAAAAACTATACATCATTTCTTGTCGCAATCATGCGTACAGAAAACTTGTACCAAT
>NW_022610621.1:20000-30000 GCF_000309985.2 Brassica rapa
CACGTGGGCTGTCTGTTCAGTACACACAGGACGTCCGTCAGCACACGCAGGACGTCCGTGGCTGTCCGTGTGTGTCCGTGTGTCCGTCAGTGCACACAGGACGTCCGTCAGCACACACAGGACGTCCGTCAGCACACGCAGGACGTCCGTCAGCACTAGGGGTGGGCACTTTACCCGATATCCGAAGTGGCACCCGAACCCGATCCGAAAAACCCGAACCAAAATCCGAACCGAAGTAGCAAAATACCCGAACGGGTATTGAATAAGGAGAGATTGGATACCCGAACCCGAACGGATAATACCCGAACCCGAATGGATATCCGAAGATAACCGAACATATGTTAATTAACCATATATTTCTAGTTTATATCTCTCATTTTATATAAAATATTTATATTGATACTACACATACTTTAAGTTCATATGATATACATACAATTACGGAAAAAATGATTTGTTAATCACTTAAAATGCATGTCAAGTTTTTTATTTCAAAAATTAACAAAAACTTACATAAAAAAAAACTAAATTAATGCCTTTTTAGTTTTAAAATGTTATGTCCAAATCTATTAACCATTCAATCATTTAAAAATAGAAAATTAGTTAACTAAAAGTTATATTTTTAAATACAACAAACTTGAGAAATGAAAATTTTAATTTTTTTTTTCAAAATCTAAATATCCGAACCCGATCCGAATTAACCGAATCCGAACTAAAAATACCCGAACCCGACCCGAAGTACAGAAATACCCGAACGGGTTCTAGACCTCTATACCGAAATACCCGAAAATCCGAAATACCCGACCCGAACCCGAACGGGTACCCGAACGCCCACCCCTAGTCAGCACACGCAGGACGTCCGTGGCTGTCCGTGTGTGTCCGTGTGTGTCCGTGTGTCCGTCAGCACACGCAGGACGTCCGTCAGTACACACAGGACGTCCGTCAGCACACAAAGGACGTCCGTGGCCGTCCGTCAGTACACACAGGACGTCTGTGGCCATCCGTCAGCACACACAGGACGTCCGTCAGTACACAGAGGACGTCCGTGGCCGTCCGTCAGCACACACAGGACGTCCGTCAGCACACGTAGGACGTCCGTGGCTGTCCGTGTGTGTCCATGTGTCCGTCAGTACACACAGGACGTCCGTCAGTACACACAGGACGTCCGTCAGCACACACAGGACGTCCGTGGCCGTCCGTCAGTACACACAGGACGTCTGTGGTCGTCCGCCAGTACACATATCAGCATGCTGGCCCTTCCTGTGGACTGTTCGGGTGATTTTGGCCCACGTGGGCTGTCTGTTCAGTACACACAGGACGTCCGTCAGCACACGCAGGACGTCCGTGCCTGTCCGTTAGCACACACAGACTGTCTGTGGACTGATCCGTGTACTGAGCTCATATCAGCATGCTGACCACACATATCAGCATGCTGGCCCTTCCCGTGGACTGTCCGTGTACTGATTTTGGACAACTGATGCACCATGTCAGTACACATATCAGCATGCTGGCCCTTCCCGTGGACTGTCCGTGTACTGATCCGTGTACTGAACATATATCAGCATGCTGACCACACATATCAGCATGCTGGCCCTTCCCGTGGACTGTCCGTGTAATAACCCTCACGAGCAGATATAATTTTGGTCAAGAAAATTCTTTAAGATCAGTTTAAAGATTGATCGATCAGAATTTAAATAAAAATCGACACTGTGAATTAATCTCGACGGGGCTGTCTTTTGGTCGAAAAACTATCTCTTGATGGTTCTGGTCGAGTGTTAATTATTATCGTTGATTTTTATTCATGCTGGGTGAGTTTATTCAGAGCAGGACGAGATTCGAATGATGAAAAATATTTAGTCGAAACAGTCCAGAAAATATCGACAAACTCTTAAAATTATTTCTGAACAGTCACATGCTTTGCACCTTCTAGCGTACTTGCTTCCTCAGTAATTAGGTCACATGACCTACACCTACTTGCTTGCCTGCTTGCTCATTAGAAGTCACATGCTGGTCACAAGCTACTTGCTTCAGCTGCTTGTAGCTTTCTTCATGGGAAGGAAAAGTTCAGCTGCTTGTGCTGCTTGGTGTGCTGTAGCATGTCACCAGCTGTCTAACCTCATCTTTGTCTTTTGTGGGAGCAAACCCTCATCTGAAGCAACTCCTTATTATATAAAATACCCTCTTCTCTCCTCTGGACGTTCATAACCTGCAAGAAAAACCAGAGAAAAATTCAGAGAGAAAGAGAGAAAGAAGAGAGAAAAATCTGTGAGAAAAGATTCATGAAAAATTCAGAAAAATATTCAGAGAAGAGGAGTGAGCATGGAAAACTCTTTCTCACCATCCTGTGACTTTAATCAGTGAGCTTTGGAGTGTTTAAGAGCTGAAGATTTGGTGTCCTGAAGTTGAGAATCACCTATGTTCTTCAGCCTTTGATTTTGATCGGTTAATTCGTGGTTAGCTTGAAGATAGACAACCAGTCAAGTTTAATTAGTTGAGTAAAACCGATGGCCAAGGAGAGTATTCGGATCAGCCGGATCCTTGTGATGGTTCTGAACCGAGAGTGATCCAAAACTGAAGTGTGATTAGCTTGAGCTCGAGTCTAGTCTTCCTTAACCAATCTCATGGATTTAAAGGTGAGTCTAGATAGATGATGAATGAATTATGAATGAATATACATGATTGCATATTGAATACGGTTGATTAATTAAGAATTAATCATGAATTAATTAAGGAATAATCATTGATTAATTAAGGATTAATCATGGATTAATTAAGGAGTAAATATGGTTTGATTGATTAAGTATTATTCCTTAATCTATATTTATATATGAAGTATTTATCTAGTTTAAATACTTAAGAATAAGCAAGAATAATTCTTTGAGGTTATCCCGAGCCTTAGTACTTGTTCTCAAGTACTAATCTATAAGTATTATATTAATAAGTGTGAATCATGTGAAGTCTTATTGTATACTCACTCTCCGAAAGTCCCGCATTGCCGTGAATTGGTCCTGCGATATGGATCAAGGTCATGAAGACACGATGATGGGGTCGCACCCTGGAGGCCGTGTAACTGCATGCAGCGTTGGATGTTCTATCTTGGAATATCTGATGGAGATGATGGTTATATTTATTCCCGTTAAGTTCGGTTAGCCTTGGTGGTTTTCCGGGTTTAGCATATATATATATATTAAGAGTATGAGTGATTGGCGGGTATCGTGGAGGTGATGTTTAAGATAGATTCACATGGATGGATTGAGAGGCCTTATATTAATTATGGAATATAATTCCACTGCATTCAAATGGTGTCGATTGCTCGGGATACTATTGATATGTGTTTGGGTGTGGGATTAGACTCACTGAGTAAACTAGTTACTCATGACTCATTTGATATGCAGGTAACCAGTAGGTGGGAGACCTTTACTCTAGGACGGGAAGGAACGGCATTAGCCAGCGGTAGTTTTATTATCCTTGCAAAGTCATTTTGATATATCTTATGAATAAGATTTGTAGACCGAAAACCTCGAGGTTAATTTATAACAAATTTTGTAAGATGATTTTGAATGATATATAAATAATGTTTTTTTTTAAAGTACGGGTTCCATATGATATTAGTCCTTGTCCAGACGAACTAACTATCAGGTATTGCTTTCTCGGGTTGAAAAGCCTAGAGTGGTATCCGATAGGAGCGTTGGTGTTCTTTGATTGTTGGTCTAAGGCGATCGGAAGTTATCTGAGAACCTCAGATCGACCATCGAGGAACATCGACCGTGTCATTTCCGGTCATCTATGATCGGGGGTGTCACAAAGGTGGTATCAGAGCATGGTTATACGATGCTAGAATGGGACTTGTTTCAAATGTTTTTCGAGTCAAAATGAGTCGCAAGGATAACTAGGATATGCTGGCTTGTTGCTTCATTTTAGGATAGATAGTCATGGGTAGTTACCTAACAGTGATATTTCATAGTAGAAGCACCGAGACAAGCTTGAATGGATGGAGCGTACTTACCGAGGTTATTATCATCATGATCAAGTTTGCTACCCTCATGGTGGGGTTCACTACCTTCCTGCTAGAAGTCAATAACCTCATGCCTTCCTGCCGTTTTTCTGAGTTTTAGTGGGGATGCTAATACTTTAGAGAGATTTATGGGATATAATTGATACATCGAATACATCTCCGGACTCGTGTGTTATCGATGTCAAGGTGGGTGTTGTTTGTGATCCGGTTCAGAGCGATTCGACTACACTTGATCACATAGATGCACTTATTATTCCGGTTTCTCAAGTCTAACCAGCTCATGCTAAGACGTACAAGCACCACAGCCATACAAGCATGATTTCTTAAGCATTTGTTTCAAGCTTAGCGTTGGAGGAAGAGATGGTTTGACTGTATTACAAGATGATGGAAGCACCAGAAGCATTCTGTTTGCAACGGAATATCATGAAGCTTATGATGCAAAGAAGAAGAAGTTGGGACCATAAGATACTGAAGAAGGACTAAACCGTTAGAAGTATACTTTGGCTTGAGGCAGATTTGGGATCCAACACTCAGAGCAGAATATTCACGTGGCCGTTGTTCAGAGAATTACAAGAAGGATTTGGCAGCAAGCTATTTGGAGATGAACGCTATGAGTTGTTGGTCGAGAGTCAAGAGTTACTTCAGAGAGTTGAGTTCGAGTTGGACAGATTTCATGAGTTCAGGAAGTAGTATTTTCTACACAAGCATCGAGATACGTGGTCGAGTGAATTGGATTCATCGATTATGGTTTGGAGAATAAGCAAAAGATCATACGAAAAATCTTTGGGAACTTAGCCAAGAATTTTGGAGTAGATAAAAGACCATGGAGTTTCAAAGCTTCGAGGAGATGTTAGAGTATGACGTGAATGTTAAAGAAGCTATTATTGCTGAAGAGGTTAACCAAGTCATGCAGACCGTTTATTTTCCAACCGCTGCAGATCAAAGGTCAGTTTCAAGAAGTGAGTTAAGTAAGTCGTTGGGGATGATTTTGGGTGTACATTTCATCAGATCAAGATCGAGGACCTTGAGCCGTTATGGTTGTGACTAGCAAAGACAGAATGGTCGTGATTGTCAAAGTTTGGGAAATCCTGGAACGTTTGCATCATTCGCGCTTTGGTGGTTCTTGTGAAGAGTTAGGAATTTAGGTTACCCTTCCTCATGAAGTTACCCGATCTACGTTACCTATACCTAAGATAACACTTGTTGAACTAGTCCGATTTTCCTTACCGTTAGTCCACATCCAAGTGTTAGGCTATTTGGGTAGAGCCTACACTTTATAGTTGCCTGGACCGTCAAAACCTCTAAAAGGTCCAATCACAGGTTTGCTTCTTATCCCATTGCGTGTTGTGTGCATTTTAAAAATTTATGAATGATTAAATAAATAAGTGAAGGAGTGATCAAGGTGTCGTATGAGACCTTGCCTATGGACGGAATTTTCCGCCCATATTGTGTTTGATGCGGGAACAACACATAGATGTAGTTCTCGGGTAGTGTCATTGTTTTAGGAAGGATTCACTTTAGTGAATTCAAGTACACTGTTCTTATTCGTGGAAGTACTGGCTGCCATTTAGAGTTATGGTATGCCTTCGTATCCCATCCCCATTCCTTAGTACTTCCATTAGAGCGGTTTGTTTCTATCTAGAGTGAGATTGGCTATCTAGTTATCGAGCTCAATTAGGATGTTGTTGAGGAAGGAAGTCTTTGAGAGAAGACCAGTTACCGTTGGCTTGCAATGGTATTCTACTAAGTGTTGGAGCCTCGCTCATATCAGTCTGGAGAGTTGGGAACCTTTTGGGAAATGGTGAAGTGGCGTATTCCATTATCATCATAATTGGGCGGAGAGAAAATAACAAGAAGCAGAGTATCGAGGACAGTTAGATAACTAGGGAACATGAAGCTATGTTTAAGAAAGTGGAAAATTTGTTGACATCCAAAAGTAACCCGTCAAGTATTCTGGTTGAACCTTGATTCGCTGCAATTGCCTAGGCATCTATCCAAGTGGTTCTAGCCAAATTCAAGTAGCAGTCAGAAGATTTGTTTGGAGAAAGGTTTTGTTCGACTTAGTTATTTTCTGTGGAGTGTACCCATGTCAGTGGTAAAGAAGAAGAACCAGAGTTTGCGGTTATGTTCGAGTATAAAATCAAGGACGTGACCATCAGGGTCAAGTATCAAGTTCTAGAATTGAAGAATGGTTAAGATCGGTTGCAAGGCGTAGTTTTATTCCAAGGACGTTTGATGGACGCTTCACGTTGTAGTAAATATTTCTGCACGGAAATTGGAAGTTAGATCCCTTAGTCAGTAAATGGAACAAGGAGTTGTTGCATATTTACAAAAGATCGCTACTACTACATAATGGTCGTACTCAATTTCAGTTATCGAGATTCGAAGTTCTGTGGATTGGCCGGTTACCATCAGAAGTTTGTTCAAGAGTTAGAAACCATATCCACCAATGAGTTGATCGACTGAGAATGGTGTTACCTTGGAATGGAGTAAAAGTATTGATGAAGTATGAAATTAGTTAGAGGAAGTATCTACGTCTATGCATATCTTAGACTTGCATGAGCCTAACCAGCCATATACTACTACATGGATGTATTATGTGTTGGTCTAGGTGAATGCTAATGCAAGACGATATGGTAATCATTTATGCATCAAGGGAGCTAAGGAAGCATAAGGAAAACTATTTGATGCACAAGTTGGGGTTGGTGGCAGTTCTGTTGCACATCAAATTTAGTGATCATTTCAATATGGGGAAAGGATGCAAGTTTTCACTGATCAAAAAGCCTAAGGAAGAGCAAATATTGCTGCTTATGCTTTAAGAGGAAGTGATATTAATGATGATATGGAGTAGGATCTCAAGAATCATGAAGCGGAATTGGGAGTGATTTATTTTGCTGCCTTATATGGAAAGAATAGAGAACCTTCAAGATTGCAAGTAGAAAATCAAGATGGCTTATTCATTCGTATTTGAGGAACTCAGTTGAAGGATGAGAATCTAAGGAATTCATAGAAGGAACTGGGTGAAGAGAATTTCGAAGAATAGTATGAGGACTGTGTCATGTACAAGTTCATAAGATGGAGATGTGGGAGAAGGAATCCAAATTCAACCTAAAATTAAGCAGATGTGAAGTAAATCCCAAGGAAGATTGAAGAGTGCAAGGAAAAAGGTATAACCATAAGGCATATGGGGATGCTCAAGTTGTTAAGAGATCAGAAGATATATTAACAGAGAAAGTGTGAAGTCATCATACAAGAGTACTTCGTTGGTAAATCAAGTTTGGTATAGGCGGACTTGTTGATTCCTCAGTTACTAGACAGAAGAAGGAAATCAGAAAGTAATAGAACAAGACTTGGATATGCGAAATTTCAGTGAGATTGAGTCGTTCAGAAGTTTTTGAAGAGTATCTCAGATAGATAAGAAGGGTATGGAATACTGTAAGGGAAATCATTTCTGGAATAAGTGTGTTTGTGTGTATTTGAGAGTGGCACCCTTGGTCTGAATCATGTTAGCGTGATTGATCGTGCATGTTCTTGTTTGATTGTTGCACGGTTAATCAAGTTAACATTGACCAGACTGGAGATGTTACATTCACGTATGGCACATCACCTCACGTTCCAAATTTCATGTTGCTGTTATGGGAGAAAGCCAGATAAAAAAGGTTGAGAAGTGATAGTCTATAGATACAAGATTGTTAGAAAAAGTATGCAGACCGCAGTTGACAAGAGTTGTGCAGAGTAAAGAATTTGGTTATCTTGAAAGTGGCTGCTCATAAAAGAAAGGATCGGTTGGGAGAATCAAGGGATCAACCATGAGTTGTTTTGATATGGGCAGATTAAGATAAGGTCAGAGCTAATATCCAGAACTCCTTTCAGAGACTGTTCAGTAAAGAGTGTACAGTTACGTTTTCAGAATTCGGGGACGAATTCTTTTGAGGGGGGAAGAATGTAATAACCCTCACGAGCAGATATAATTTTGGTCAAGAAAATTCTTTAAGATCAGTTTGAAGATTGATCGATCAGAATTTAAATAAAAATCGACACGGTGAATTAATCTCGACGGGGCTGTCTTTTGGTCGAAAAACCATCTCTTGATGGTTCTGGTCGAGTGTTAATTATTATCGTTGATTTTTATTCATGCTGGGTGAGTTTATTCAGAGCAGGACGAGATTCGAATGATGAAAAATATTTAGTCGAAACAGTCCGGAAAATATCGACAAAACTCTTAAAATTATTTCTGAACAGTCACATGCTTTGCACCTTCTAGCCTACTTGCTTCCTCAGTAATTAGGTCACATGACCTACACCTACTTGCTTGCCTGCTTGCTCATTAGAAGTCACATGCTGGTCACAAGCTACTTGCTTCAGCTGCTTGTAGCTTTCTTCATGGGAAGGAAAAGTTCAGCTGCTTGTGCTGCTTGGTGTGCTGAAGCATGTCACCAGCTGTCTAACCTCATCTTTGTCTTTTGTGGGAGCAAACCCTCATCTGAAGCAACTCCTTATGATATAAAATACCCTCTTCTCTCCTCTGGACGTTCATAACCTGCAAGAAAAACCAGAGAAAAATTCAGAGAGAAAGAGAGAAAGAAGAGAGAAAAATCTGTGAGAAAAGATTCATGAAAAATTCAGAAAAATATTCAGAGAAGAGGAGTGAGCATGGACAACTCTTTCTCACCATCCTGTGACTTTAATCAGTGAGTTTTGGAGTGTTTAAGAGCTGAAGATTTGGTGTCCTGAAGTTGAGAATCACCTATGTTCTTCAGCCTTTGATTTTGATCGGTTAATTCGTGGTTAGCTTGAAGAGACAACCAGTCAAGTTTAATTAGTTGAGTAAAACCGATGGCCAAGGAGAGTATTCGGATCAGCCGGATCCTTGTGATGGTTCTGAACCGGAGTGATCCAAAAGTGAAGTGTGATTAGCTTGAGCTCGAGTCTAGTCTTCCTTAACCAATCTCATGGATTTAAAGGTGAGTCTAGATAGATGATGAATGAATTATGAATGAATATGCATGATTGCATATTGAATATGGTTGATTAATTAAGAATTAATCATGAATTAATTAAGGAATAATCATTGATTAATTAAGGATTAATCATGGATTAATTAAGGAGTAATTATGGTTTGATTGATTAAGTATTATTCCTTAATCTATATTTATATATGAAGTATTTATCTAGTTTAAATACTTAAGAATAAGCAAGAATAATTCTTTGAGGTTATCCCGAGCCTTAGTAGTTGTTCTCAAGTACTAATCTATAAGTATTATATTAATAAGTGTGAATCATGTGAAGTCTTATTGTATACTCACTCTCCCGAAAGTCCCGCATTGCCGTGAATTGGTCCTGCGATATGGATCAAGGTCATGAAGACACGATGATGGGGTCGCACCCTGGAGGCCGTGTAACTGCATGCAGCGTTGGATGTTCTATCTTGGAATATCTGATGGAGATGATGGTTATATTTATTCCCCGTTAAGCTCGGTTAGCCTTGGTGGTTTTCTGGGTTTAGCATATATATATATATTAAGAGTATGAGTGATTGGTGGGTATCGTGGAGGTGATGTTTAAGATAGATTCACATGGATGGATTGAGAGGCCTTATATTAATTATGGAATATAATTCCACTGCATTCAAATGGTGTCGATTGCTCGGGATACTATTGATATGTGTTTGGGTGTGGGATTAGACTCACTGAGTAAACTAGTTACTCATGACTCATTTGATATGCAGGTAACCAGTAGGTGGGAGACCTTTACTCTAGGACGGGAAGGAACGGCATTAGCCAGCGGTAGTTTTATTATCCTTGCAAAGTCATTTTGATATATCTTATGAATAAGATTTGTAGACCGAAAACCTCGAGGTTAATTTATAACAAATTTTGTAAGATGATTTTGAATGATATATAAATAATGTTTTTTTTTTAAAGTACGGGTTCCATATGATATTAGTCCTTGTCCGGACGAACTAACTATCAGGTATTGCTTCTC
>NW_022610621.1:37500-45000 GCF_000309985.2 Brassica rapa
TAAAGATAACGGGAACCTGCACTCAACAATATCAACACGCAATAATAGAAAACATGATGCATCCTAGCCCTAGTCCTAGTCAGGTTATTAACTCAGTCTTAATTCCATTCATCTCAGCTTAGCCCTTGCTAAACTGAGTCCGGTTCCATAAATAAAATAACCCTAAGGACTCTACCATTCAATAGCGTGATCATTCTACTCTATATGCGACTCGATCTACCCTAAATTCCAAGTGGAATCCAAACAAACCAACTCACAGTGTTCTTGCAACTGGTTGATCGAAGAGAGCCTAGCCAAAAACCAATGCCTCTGTCTTCAATGGACTGGTATGGACGAATCAGGACTTGGACAGAACCTCCTCGGACTTCTGGATCTTCTTCTCGGACTTTTGGTAGAACAATGGCACTTAAAAATGCTCTAACTTCTTCAAACAGCTCCAAATCCTTCACTTCCTTTTTCTACTTCACTTTCTCTCTCTAGCCCAAGTTTAGAGTGATGTTTGAGTGTGTGTGGAATGAATGAAACGAGCTGGGGGAGCTGGGTTTATATAGATATGGCCAACCATTGAAATGGTGCCACTCCATCGCCTGTGTGTCGTCCCGCATGCTTCCGGTCGCATGCGCGGCGACACACGGGCGTCCAAATGTCACCATGCATGACTCCTCTGCATGCCAGAAGCCAGCACCACGTCCAGATGTCATTCAGCATGGCTGGAGCTCATGCATCGCGACACACGGGCCTCTGGTGTCAAGACGATGCCATGTCGTGCTTTGGGTGTCATGCTACATGTGAGGCTTCATCCTGCGGAGACATGTCGTGCTACGGAGACACTAAGATGCTTGGATGAAGGACAGCACGTCCTGATCTCTCAGATAGGGCCACCTCGAGCTTCCCGGTTGATTTGTGCGATTTCGGTCTTTCTGGTGAATTTTCGTCCCGCGATCAATCCCGAATATTTTTCCGCTCCCGTTCTGATTCTCTAAATATTTTTAATAAACTCCAGATGAATACTGAGATCCTCTAAAATATTTCCCGAGCCTCCGGCTTCTTCCAATAATTTCGAAAAACCGAAATTAGGGTTTTCGACCAACTTCGGGTTTTCCCGTCGTGCTTGCTTCCCGTCCTGCTTACTCCCGTCATGCTTCCAAATTATAATATCTCTGAAATAATATTCTGATGATAGATGTGAAGTTCGCGGAAAACTTAGTGGCTAAGAAACTTCGGGTTTCTGAAACGTCGAGCTTCTAAACCGTCGTGCTTCCAAAAATGTGATTCTTCCAAAATCTTCGTCTGATCAATCTAAGACTCTTCTAAGAAAGGTAGAGCAGCTTAATATGTCTCATGGTTCACTCACGATCCATTCTTCGACCACATCCTACTTCGAATTCTCGGTTGGCCCGTACCGCCCGCGGTTCGATCATCAAGTTGATGCTCGACCAATCTTTGTTTTCTCCGAACCATGTTAAGTTTTGTGTGATCAAAACTCAACATTACTCCAAATATGTAATCTCCCAAAAGCTTGGCTCCAGATTCTGACTTTCCCTTGCTCGACCAATTTTATCCGAAGGGCGGGTTATCACATTCTTCCCCCCTTAATAGAATTCGTCCTCGAATTCTTAGTTGTCCAATGGCTCAGCTTCACGACATGTTCATCCCCTTGATGAAAATTTCTCGTTGGATCACTTGTCTCGCGGTCTTGATCACTTGATGTGCTTCTTTATCGGTTTGCCCTTGGTTTCCTCCTTTCGGTTTCTCTGGTCTCCACCCAAACTTCTGGTTCTGAACTCACTCCGTCTTGATACATCTCAAAGCATTACTTTAGTCTTGAATCCGTCCTTCACTTTTTCATTTCCCATGCTTCTCTCATTCTTAACTCATCTCCATATCGCTTCACTCTCATTCTGAATTCATCTTCATATTGCTTCACTGTATCTACTGCTCTCCCATGAGTCTCCTTCTCAAAGTTGCCACAAAACTCTTCACTTGATGAATACTGAATCGTCTTCTTGCATTTACTCTGCCATAACGCGCACCATCTTTGCTTCTGATCACTGAAACCTTTCTTTTCCCAAAACTGATGAAGTCCTTTCTCAACGAAGTCTTGCTCATACTTGTCCAGTCCATACCACTGTCCAGTCCCTCTGAATCTCTCTCTCTTCACTTTGGGCTTTTAGCCTTGAACTCTTTTCATTTTAAGGTTTCCATTCCTTAAAGTTCCGATCAACGAACACACAAGCTGCAACTCAAAAGAACACTTCACATGCAAGTTAGTAGACAATTAACCCAACAAATACTAACAATGCAACCTAACCGCAATTCTAACCAGCAACCTAACAGTTCTAACCAAGCAACCTAGCAATTCTAGATTCCACTATCTCAATCCTAATTCCTAAAACCACAAATCCTATCGCTGGACGTGACCGGTTTCCCTAATGCCTTTTGTGACTCATTTTGACTCGATAAATATTTAAAACGATTAAATCATGAGTTCCGGAAGCATGGACGAAACCATGCTCTGATACCACTCTGTAACACCCCGAACCGTCCTAAGCATAGGTCGACCCCCCGGCCAACAATCAAACAAGAACATGACCGACGGACGACCCACACCAAGGGTTGGAGATGAAAGGCCAACCGGCCAGCCAACAATCAAACAAAACATGACTGACCGTCCAACCCAACACCATGGTCCGGAAGCGCTACGTGACGGGCTAGGGACAATCCGGTCAGAGTCACAAACTTTACTCCACGACCTAGACCAGTTCATCCACTAACTCGTCCCGCTGCGTCAAGGCATAAGGCTTTGCAACCCGTACCTAGAGTTAACGTTTTCCGTTAGATCAAGGCCTAAGGCTTTTCAACCCGTACCTCGACCTAACGTTGTGTTAGACCGGACTAGTCAAATATCAGAGTACTCATGAAGCGCATATAAAACAATTACTTTTATTGATTCAAGAAATATTCATACATTAAATAATTCAAGACTGGGCCCGGCCTAATGCCAAATCGAGTCAACATAACACAATTCACAATACGTTTACAAAAGGCATGAAAATCTACACCGGCGGTCCTAACGTCCAGCACCAAGCTATCCGATCATCCTTACCTAAAGCGGCCTGCAAAAAGGACAACGGAGTTGGATGAGTAATCTAGTATTACTCAGTGAGCTGGCGGCCTCTACACGAACCTAGACTCTACCCAGACAACCCAAAATAACAATCAATCTAGCCCTAGCATGCAATAAAAGCTAAGGCTAAGCAAACCGTTACTAAGTTAGACTTGGCCTCCTGCCATGATCTAGCTTCAAGTAACGGGAAACCTGCATTAAAACAAGTCAACAAGCAAATCCTAGTTAACCATATATACGCCTGAGTTCAATACTCATGTAGTGTTAGACACTTAGACTATACAAGTATCATTATGATCGACCAACAATCAAACAAGAACATGATCGGCCAACCAATGATACCGCATAGCTTTAATATCCACCACCCTTCACAAGCAATCACTCAACACACATACAGGCCAACGTCAGGCCTACACTAACAAAAATACACATCAAGCCTAATCCGGTACCTAAGCCAGACCTAGGACTTAATGTCAGAACCTGCAAGCAAATCAATCAACCACAAACACAATCACACTAATAAGACTATGAGTAACTACGACTCGATCTAACTTGTAAACACCGTATATCGGTGCTACACTACTCGAGGGTTCCATAACCCTCTGCGACACTCTAACACAACACTCTAACCTGGGCCTGGTGACATCGTGTTCCTCCTCTCTATCGGCAATATCCTATCTCCCTACCACAAAGGCCAGAAGAAGGAACTTTCAACCGACCGCGGCCCACAGTCATTCGGGTCACCGCGCGACAGCCCACAGTCCTTCGGGTCACTGCCACATTACACCGTCGTGTAATACTCAGCCATAGTACATGACACCGTTCGTCTGAGTCTTCCCGATCCAGCGAATAAGGGGTTTCCTTGAACCCGCTGGGTACGAGGCCGAGGAAACACTAATCACCCCTACACAAGCCTAGTATGGGCGGGTTTCGCACATACTATCGGCACACTCACAACAAAACAAACTCAATCTAGAACCTAACCTAAAGCCAAAGTTCCAGATCCTAAGTAGACACTCAACTCTACAACACAAACCAATAGTACCAGTAGTCCGGCCTATATGGCCTAAGACCCTGAGTACTAATAACTAAACAATAATATCAATACTAAACAAATAAATCAAACCGTTACCCAGATAGTCCAGCCTCCCGCTGAGAAACTATCTTAAAGATAACGGGAACCTGCACTCAACAATATCAACACGCAATAATAGAAACATGATGCATCCTAGCCCTAGTCCTAGTCAGGTTATTAACTCAGTCTTAATTCCATTCATCTCAGCTTAGCCCTTGCTAAACTGAGTCCGGTTCCATAAATAAAATAACCCTAAGGACTCTACCATTCAATAGCGTGATCATTCTACTCTATATGCGACTCGATCTACCCTAAATTCCAAGTGGAATCCAAACAAACCAACTCACAGTGTTCTTGCAACTGGTTGATCGAAGAGAGCCTAGCCAAAAACCAATTCCTCTGTCTTCAATGGACTGGTATGGACGAATCAGGACTTGGACAGAACCTCCTCGGACTTCTGGATCTTCTTCTCGGACTTTTGGTAGAACAATGGCACTTAAAAATGCTCTAACTTCTTCAAAACAGCTCCAAATCCTTCACTTCCTTTTTCTACTTCACTTTCTCTCTCTAGCCCAAGTTTTAGAGTGATGTTTGAGTGTGTGGAATGAATGAAACGAGCTGGGGGAGCTGGGTTTATATAGATATGGCCAACCATTGAAATGGTGCCACTCCATCGCCTGTGTGTCGTCCCGCATGCTTCCGGTCGCATGCGCGGCGACACACGGGCGTCCAAATGTCACCATGCATGACTCCTCTGCATGCCAGAAGCCAGCACCACGTCCAGATGTCATTCAGCATGGCTGGAGCTCATGCATCGCGACACACGGGCCTCTGGGTGTCAAGACGATGCCATGTCGTGCTTTGGGTGTCATGCTACATGTGAGGCTTCATCCTGCGGAGACATGTCGTGCTACGGAGACACTAAGATGCTTGGATGAAGGACAGCACGTCCTGATCTCTCAGATAGGGCCACCTCGAGCTTCCCGGTTGATTTGTGCGATTTCGGTCTTTCTGGTGAATTTTCGTCCCGCGATCAATCCCGAATATTTTTCCGCTCCCGTTCTGATTCTCTAAAAATATTTTATAAACTCCAGATGAATACTGAGATCCTCTAAAAATATTTCCCGAGCCTCCGGCTTCTTCCAATAATTTCGAAAAACCGAAATTAGGGTTTTCGACCAACTTCGGGTTTTCCCGTCGTGCTTGCTTCCCGTCCTGCTTACTCCCGTCATGCTTCCAAATTATAATATCTCTGAAATAATATTCTGATGATAGATGTGAAGTTTCGCGGAAAACTTAGTGGCTAAGAAACTTCGGGGTTTCTGAAACGTCGAGCTTCTAACCGTCGTGCTTCCAAAAATGTGATTCTTTTTCAACGTCAAAATCTTCGGCTGATCAATCTAAGACTCTTCTAAGAAAGGTAGAGCAGCTAATATTGTCTCATGGTTCACTTTCCACTATCACATCCATTCTTTAGACCACATCCTACTTCGAACTTCTCGGTTGGCCCGTACCGCCCCGCGGTTCGATCATCAAGTTGATGCTTCGACCAATCTTTTGTTTTCTCCGAACCATGTTAAGTTTTGTGTGATCAAAACACAACATTACTCCAAATATGTAATCTCCCAAAAGCTTGGCTCCAGATTCTGACATTCCCTTGCTCGACAATTTTATCCCGAAGGGCGGGTTATCACACCGACTGTCCCAGTTAATCATTACTCCGATCCCGAAGGCCAACACAATAGGATCGAAATCCTATGATGTTATCCCATGCTAATGTATACAGAGCGTAGGCTTGCTTTGAGCACTCTAATTTCTTCAAAGTAACAGCGCCGGAGGCACGACCCGGCCAGTTAAGGCCAGCAGCGTATCGCCGACAGAAGAGACAAGCCGACCGGTGCTCACCGAAGGCGGACCGGCAAACCATCCCAAGGTTCAACTACGATCTTTTTAACTGCAACAACTTAAATATACGCTATTGGAGCTGGAATTACCGCGGCTGCTGGCACCAGACTTGCCCTCCAAAGGATCCTCGTTAAGGGATTTAGATTGTACTCATTCCAATTACCAGACTCAAAGAGCCCGGTATTGTTATTTATTGTCACTACCTCCCCGTGTCAGGATTGGGTAATTTGCGCGCCTGCTGCCTTCCTTGGATGTGGTAGCCATTTCTCAGGCTCCCTCTCCGGAATCGAACCCTAATTCTCCGTCACCCGTTACCACCATGGTAGGCCACTATCCAACCATCGAAAGTTGATAGGGTAGAAATTTGAATGATGCGTCGCCAGCACTAAGGCCATGCGATTCGTCGAGTTATCATGAATCATCAGAGCAACGGGCAGAGCCCGCGTCGACCTTTTATCTAATAAATGCATCCCTTCCAGAAGTCGGGGTTTGTTGCACGTATTAGCTCTAGAAATACTACGGTTATCCGAGTAGTAGTTACCATCAAACAAACTATAACTGATTTAATGAGCCATTCGCAGTTTCACAGTCTGAAGTCGTTCATACTTACACATGCATGGCATAATCTTTGAGACAAGCATATGACTACTGGCAGGATCAACCAGATAGCATTCATAAATCAGGATAAGACCACGTCATATTCCCGCAAACACATGGAAAGTGGGAACAGACGCAGACTTGACCGTCATCTTTTGTCTGGAGACAAACGTGCTTAGCGGGACAAAATTTCTTCGAGTCACCGCCATAATATTTCCGCAACCGAGATCTCAGCAAACAGCTTATTCACCTTTGCGAACAATGCATAAACTATGCAAAGACGCAAGGATCACAAGTGCCGGCTTATGTGTTCACGACTTCCCCACTGAAGGAGATGCCGCAAACAACATTTTAAGCAAAAGCTAAACAATTTCTTCCAGATAGGTACGCAACACAGGCCCCGGATCAGTTCAACAAGCATAAAACTATGCTAGTGAAGAAACTGAGGAGGATAGTTGGTCTGTAGTTGGGTGCGCGAGCACAGAGCCTACAAACACTAGCTATCCAATCACCACTCATACGCCGAATGTTCATTTGTCCCGCTAACATCAATCTTTCCAACCACTCTTGAGATGTAATCAAAAAAGCAACTGGAAGACGGATGAAACCAGGCCAAGACCATGCAAGCGCGAAAATTTGAAGTTAGGGGCAAAACGGTCCACCGTAAAATTCACCGGAAAAGTTCCCGGAAAATTCACCGGGGACAATCCGGCCATCGACCTCAACCCAGCCCTCGATAGTGTTGGACCGAACAGTCCAACACTACGTACCCGTTCGGGTACTGGGGGGTAGGAGG
>NW_022610621.1:52500-65000 GCF_000309985.2 Brassica rapa
TGTAACACGGTATATCAGTGCTACACTGACTCGAGGGTTCCATAACCCTCTACGACACACTAACACAACACTCTAACCTGGGCCTAGGTGACTTCGTATTCCTCCTCTCTATCGGCAATATCCTATCTCCCTACCACAAAGGCTAGAAGAAGGAAATTTCAACCGACCGCGGCCCACAGTCCTTCGGGTCACCGCGCGACAGCCCACAGTCCTTCGGGTCACTGCCATATTACACCGTCGTGTAATCACTCAGCCATAGGCCATGATCCCGTCTCTCTGAGTCTTCCCGATCCAGCGAATAAGGGATTTCCTTAAACCCGCTGGGAACGAGGCCGAAGAAACACTAATCACCCCTACACAAGCCTAGTATGGGCGGGTCACGCACATACTGTCGGCACACTCACAACAAAACAAACTCAATCTAGAACCTAACCTAAGGATAAAGTTCAATATCCTAACTAGACACTCGACTCTACAACACAAACCAATAGTACCAGTAGTCCGGCCTATATGGCCTAAGACCCTTAGTTACTAACAACTAAACAACTAAGCAATAATAATCAATACTAATCAATTAAATCAAACCGTTATCCAGATAGTCCAGCCTCCTGCTATGAAACTATCCTTAAAGATAACGGGAACCTGCACTCAACCAAATCAACACACAAGAATGGAAAACATGATGCATCCTAGCCTTAGTCCTAATCAGGTTATTAACTCAGTCTTAATTCCTTTCATCTCAGCTAGCCCTTGCTAAACTGAGTCCAGTTCCATAAATAAAATAACCCTAAGGACTCTACCATTCAATAGCGTGATCATTCTACTCTATATGCAACTCGATCTAACCTAAGCTCCAAGTGGAACTCAAACAAAACCAACTCACAGTGTTCTTGCAGCTGGTTGATCGGAGAGAGCCTAGCCAAAACCCAATGCCTCTGTCTTCAATGGACTGGTATGGACGAATGAGGACTTGGACAGAACCTCCTCGGACTTCTGGATCTTCTTCTCGGACTTTTGGTAGAACAATGGCACTTAAAAATGCTCTAACTTCTTCAAAACAGCTCCAAATCCTTCACTTCCTTTTTCTACTTCACTTTCTCTCTCTAGCCCAAGTTTTAGAGTGATGTTTGAGTGTGTGGAATGAATGAAACGAGCTGGGGGAGCTGGGTTTATATAGATATGGCCAACCATTGAAATGGTGCCACTCCATCGCCTGTGTGTCGTCCCGCATGCTTCCGGTCGCATGCGCGGCGACACACGGGCGTCCAAATGTCACCATGCATGACTCCTCTGCATGCCAGAAGCCAGCACCACGTCCAGATGTCATTCAGCATGGCTGGAGCTCATGCATCGCGACACACGGGCCTCTGGGTGTCAAGACGATGCCATGTCGTGCTTTGGGTGTCATGTGGCATATGAGGCTTCATCCTGCGGAGACATGTCGTGCTACGGAGACACTAAGATGATTGGATAAAGGACAGCACGTCCTGATCCCTCAGATTGGGCCACCTCGAGCTTCCCGGTTGATTTGTGCGATTTCGGTCTTTCTGGTGAATTTTCGTCCCGCGATCAATCCCAAATATTTTTTCGCTCCCGTTCTGATTCTCTAAATATTTTTAATAAACTCCAGATGAATACTGAGATCCTCTAAAAATATTTCCCGAGCCTCCGGCTTCTTCCAATAATTTCGAAAAACCGAAATTAGGGTTTTCGACCAACTTCGGGTTTTCCCGTCGTTCTTGCTTCCCGTCCTGCTTACTTCCGT
The DNA here is from genome assembly GCF_000309985.2 of Brassica rapa. Taxonomy (NCBI): domain Eukaryota; kingdom Viridiplantae; phylum Streptophyta; class Magnoliopsida; order Brassicales; family Brassicaceae; genus Brassica; species Brassica rapa. The sequence goes on from NW_022610621.1 coordinate 54,266, forward strand.
CATGCTTCCAAATTATAATATCTCTGAAATAATATTCTGATGATAGATGTGAAGTTTCGCGGAAAACTTAGTGGCTAAGAAACGTCGGGTTTCTGAAACGTCGAGCTTCTAAACCGTCATGCTTCAAAAAAATGTGATTCTTCCAAAATCTTCGTCTGATCAATCTAAGACTCTTCTAAGAATGGTAGAGCAGCTTAATATGTCTCATGGTTCACTCACGATCCATTCTTCGACCACATCCTACTTCAAACTTCTCGGTTGGCCCGTACCGCCCGCGGTTCGATCATCAAGTTGATGCTCGACCAATCTTCTGTCTTCTCTGAACCATGTTAAGTTTTGTGTGATCAAAACTCAACATTACTCCAAATATGTAATCTCCCAAAAGCTTGGCTCCAGATTCTGACTTTCCCTTGCTCGACCATTTTATCCCGAAGGGCGGGTTATCACACTGTCGGCCAAGGTATGAACTCGTTGAATACATCAGTGTAGCGCGCGTGCGGCCCAGAACATCTAAGGGCATCACAGACCTGTTATTGCCTCAAACTTCCTTGGCCTAAACGGCCACAGTCCCTCTAAGAAGCCGGCCGTGAAGGGATGCCTCCACGTAGCTAGTTAGCAGGCTGAGGTCTCGTTCGTTAACGGAATTAACCAGACAAATCGCTCCACCAACTAAGAACGGCCATGCACCACCACCCATAGAATCAAGAAAGAGCTCTCAGTCTGTCAATCCTTACTATGTCTGGACCTGGTAAGTTTCCCCGTGTTGAGTCAAATTAAGCCGCAGGCTCCACTCCTGGTGGTGCCCTTCCGTCAATTCCTTTAAATTTCAGCCTTGCGACCATACTCCCCCCGGAACCCAACCCGTCTTAAGCAAAAAGATGCAAATCTACACCAGCCAGCCTAGCCTCCCGCCCTTTCTACGAGCTCACTACTGGTCACCTGAAAACAACAACGAGTGAGGAGTGAGTAATCTAGCATTACTCAGCGAGTTACAATCCCCCACTAACAAATACAACCACTCGCTATCCCACCCCAAACAATCTAAAGCGAGAGGTTCACCTAACAACACAATTTAATAACAATAAGCAATATTCAAAATACGCAGCGGTAAACCATAGCAAGATAACTAGCATTATGCTAATTACTAGCTTATCACCAAACTAAAACTTGATTTAAACCAGGGTTTAACAACCCAAAACACGATATAATATATATATCAAACTCGGGCCCTGGTGACGTTAGGTTCCTCCTTCACTATCAGCAATATCCTATCTCGCTACCACAAAGGCCGGAAGAAGGAACTTTCAACCGACCGCGGCCCACAGTCCTTCGGGTCACCGCGCGACAGCCCACAGTCCTTCGGGTCACTGCCCCATTACACCGTCGTGTAATACTCAGCCATAGTACATGACACCATTCGTCTGAGTCTTCCCGATCCAGCGAATAAGGGGTTTCCTTGAATCCACCGGGTACGAGGTCTGAAGGAACACTAACTCACCCCAATATGCCTAGCATTGTGGGTTACACAAATGCTATCGGCCAATATACGATTAATACTAAACCCGGTAAAAAGAACACAAGGTTTCAAGTAATAATCACAACACAATCAACCACATTCCAGAATCTAGCATAAAGACTAATTCCAGAATACCTAACTATCCACAACTTAGCGATATCATCTAAGCATTCTGAATTCGCTAACTAACCAATCAACTTAACCATTAGCATGCTACTACGGTTCTCAAGCAATAACTAAGCATGCTATCAACTTAATCAACATAACCTCAATTATTAACTACTCAAACCGTTACTCAGTTAGACCTTGCCTCCTGCCATGACCCAACTTCCAAGTAACGGGACCCTGCATAAAAACAACTCAGCAATCAATTGATTATAACTCACAGTTTTTGGTTGACCGTGGCCTTGACCCGAAACCCGACTTCTGCGATCCGAACCCTTTCCCGACCTTCACAAGTAGACCCACGTCTGGACTGATCTCCACTTGAACTGGTCTCCACTAGAACTGATCTCTCTTCACTTGAACAGAACCTTCTACAGGTGCTGACTCAAAATCGGCAGAGTAACTGTTCTCGAAAACTGCCTAAATCTCTCGAAAACTATCGAAACTCGATCTTTCTTTCTTTGCTTTCTCTTTATGTTTTGAAGTAGGTTTGATGTGTTCTGGATGGATTGAAATGAGAGGGGTTCGTGGCCTATTTATAGGAATCATCAACCAATCAGGAACAAGCCGTGTGGCAGCCCGTGTGTCGCTTCGCATGGCTCCGGACGCATGCGTGGCGGCACCTCGTGCTCCACATGTCCTTCAGCATGGCCTGCTCACATGCAAGCTGACACCACGCCCTCTACCTGTCTGAATGCATGGCCTGCTCCCATGCAAGCTGACACAACATCCTCCACATGTCTGGCCGCATGGCCCGGTCGCATGCATCGCGACACCTCGTGCTTGGCCGTTCCACCTCGTGCTCCACATGGCTGGCTGTATGCTCCAGTCTCATGCAGGATGACACACCCCACGTCCAGATGGCCTGCTGCATGACTGAAGTGCATGCAGGTCGACAACCCATCTCACACATGGCTGGCCGCATGCTTCGGTCGCATGCATCACAACACCTCGTGCTCCACATGTCTACTTGCATGTACAGGTTGCATGTACTGCAATACCTCCTGCTTCCCTTGACACATACACTGTCAAGAGCCTGCCACCACGTCCTGAACACATACACATCAAGCCACCTCGAGCTTCTCGGTCGATTCGGCCGATTTCGGCCTTTCCGGTGAATTTTCGTCCCGCGATCAATCCCAAATATTTTTCTACGCCCGTTCTGATGGCCTGAGTATTTTTAATAAACCCTACTGGGACTCTGATCTTGAGGAAAAATATTTACCGAGCTTTCGGCTTCTTCGAAAAATTTCATAATACCGAAATTTAGGGTTTTTCGCCCAATTTCCGGTCTTCCTGTTGTGCTTCCAAAAGTGTCTTGCTTCAAACATCATTTGAATCAATCTACTACATTGTCTAACCATTGTCTAGCGGCATACTTGACTCATGGTTTAGACAAAAACAATCTGATCGTCCGCGACTCGATCACCCAAAGGATACTCAACCATTCTCTTTCTTTTTTTTTTTTTTTTTTTTAAGGGTTTCTACATTCTCCCCCCGTTAACAGAATTCGTCCTCGAATTCTAAGGCTCTGAGGGGCCTCCTTCTTCCATTACAACGTCCTCTCGGAAAAACTCCGGGTGATCGGTTTTAAATCTCGCTTCATCCTCCCAAGTAACATGAATCCTGTTTTGTCTTCCCCAGAACACTTGTACTTGAGCAATCTCACGCTTTTTGAGCTTCCGAATACGCCGTTCTCCTAATCGGATTGGTCCTTCCGGATACGTAAGGTTTGTCTCCAACTCCTCGATTCTCTCGGGTTCAACAGCACTTGGATCCCGTATATGTTTCCGAAGCATGGAAACATGGAATACTGGATGTAGATGCATATCTGCTGGCAGATCCAATCGGTAAGCTACCTCACCAACTTTCCCGATGATCTTATACGGACCTATGAACCTGACCGCAAGTTTCCCGACCTTGCCAAATCTGTCCTTCCCTTTCTGTGCAGTAACCTTCAAATAGACCCAATCTCCTATCTCAAAAGTTACTTCTCTTCTTGACTGGTCTGCATACTTCTTCTGACGGTCTTGAGCCTTCTTCATGTTGGCCTGAATCGTCTCCAGTTTAATCATGGTCTCCTGAACAATAGGTGACCCAAACATTCTTCTTTCGCCCACTTCTGTCCAACACATAGGCGTTTTGCATGGTCTTCCGTATAACGCTTCATAAGGTGACATCCCTATGCTCGAATGATGACTGTTGTTATACGAGAACTCAACCAACGGTAAATGCTTCTCCCAAGTTCCTGCCCAATCGAGAATACACATCCGCAGCATGTCCTCGATGGTCCGAATGGTCCTTTCCGTTTGGCCATCTGTTTCTGGATGGAACGCCGTGCTTCTGTACAGTTTAGTTCCCAAGGCTTCTTGTAGTGCTTCCCAGAATGATGCCGTGAACCTTGGATCGCGATCTGAGACGATGTCTGAGGGTACACCATGTAACTTCACGATTTGGTCGATGTATAGCTCGGCCAAAACTTCAACTTTATCAGTGTCCCGCATAGGCAACAAGTGTGTGACCTTGGTTAACCTATCCACAATCACCCATATCGAGTTGTTCGATCTACCTGGAGCAGTAGGTAATCCGGTGATGAAATCCATGGAAATAGAGTCCATTTCCATTGAGGTATCGGAAGACTCTGCAACAATCCTCCTGGAACTTGATGTTCCACCTTGACTTGTTGACAAGTTGCACACTGAGCAACCCATTGTGCTACTGATCTCTTCATGCCCGGCCAATGATAGTATCTTCTCACGTCTCGGTACATCTTCGAACTTCCAGGATGGATACTGAGTAAAGAATGATGTGCAATCCTTAGTATCTCATCTCTCAGCCCTTGTCCTTTAGGAACCGTGATCCTCCCATTAATTAGCAAGGTTCCGTCCTCCGCCAAGTAGTATCCCGCATTATTTGGCCCGGCTTGTCCTTTGAGTTCTTCAGCAATCTTCAGTAACTTCTCATCCTTAAGTTGTTCTTCTCGAATTCTCTGAATCAAGCTGGCCTGATTCACCGCTTGAAGTCCCAATGGCTCGCTTGTCTGCCCTTCCAAAACGACCAACTTCACTTGTTTCAACTCCTGGTTCAATAGCTCCACTTCTTTCTCTAAATCTGCGTCCAACTTTCTTCGACTTAAGGCGTCCGCAACAACATTCGCTTTACCAGGATGGTAGCGAATCCGTATGTCGTAGTCTGCCACAAACTCCATCCACCTACGCTGGCGCAGGTTGAGATCTGGCTGAGTGAAGAGGTATTTAAGACTTTGATGGTCCGTGTATACCTCCACTTCTTCTCCATACAAGTAAGATCTCCAAATTCGCAAAGCGAACACAACGGCCGCTAACTCCAAGTCATGTGTACTGTAGTTATCCTCATGCTTTCGTAGTTGTCGCGAAGCATATGCAATGACTCGCCCATCTTGCATAAGAACACAACCTAACCCAACGCGTGAAGCATCCGTGTAAACCGTGTAAGGTTTAACCTTGCTCGGGCAAAGCTAACACAGGTGCGGTCGTGAGAGCTTCCTTCAACTTCTTGAATGCCTTCTCGGTTTCTTCCACCCATAAGAAAGGAACTCCTTTACCGGTAAGTTTAGTTAAAGGCTTTGCAATGGAGGAAAAGTCCTTAACAAACTTCCGATAATAGCCCGCAAGTCCGAGAAAACTCTCACTTCTGTCACAGTGGTAGGTCGAGGCCATTCTCGTATGGCTTGGACCTTTTCTGGATCAGCAGCCACGCCCTCTCCTGATACTATGTGACCCAGAAATCCTATCTCTCTCTTCCAAAACGAGCACTTGCTGGACTTGGCAAATAGCTTCTGATTCCGTAACCTCTCCATAACCAGTCTCAGATGCTCTTTGTGCTCTTCCTTACTTCTCGAGTACACCAGGATGTCATCAATGAAAATGATCACGAACTTGTCGAGATAGTCGTGAAACACTTCATTCATCAAACGCATGAAAGCCGCAGGCGCGTTTGTGAGACCAAAGGGCATAACTACAAACTCGTACTGCCCATACCTCGTCCGAAACGCCGTCTTCATAATGTCTGACTTGGCAATAGGAATTTGGTGATACCCTGATGCCAAATCAATCTTCGAAAACCAACTAGCTCCCTTTAGTTGGTCTAACAACTCGTCTATCCTCGGAAGAGGATACTTATCTTTTATCGTGATGTTGTTGATACCACGATAATCGATACACAACCTCATGCTTCCATCCTTCTTCTTCACAAATAACACAGGAGCTCCCCAAGGTGAAGAGCTCGACCGGATGAATCCCTTTTCCAATAGATCTTCCAATTGTTTCTTTAGCTCGGCTAATTCCGCAGGTGCCATCCGATATGGTGCCTTAGCTATAGGTTTTGCTTCAGGCTCCAAAGTAATGGTAAAGGGATTACTCCGAGGTGGAGGTAATTCCTTTAGTGGTGCAAAGATATCCTCAAACTCTTGGACCACTTCTATGTCTTCGACCTTAACTTCATCATTAGTGGCTCCTCCACTAACCGATAAGGTCACCAAATATACATCCCCGTCTTGAAACAAATCTTGTACTCTCATCGCTGCTACTAAAGACACGGTCATACTAGGACTGATTCCATAGTATACCATCTCTGGTCGTTTACCTCTGCCGAACAACAACCTTCCCTTTCCACAGTCGATCTGAACTCCGTAGCTCGATAACCAATCCATTCCAAGGATTACCTCGTACCCTTTTAAAGGCACGACTAACAGATCTGCCACAAACTCTTTGCCTTGAATGACCAATGGAACATTCTTGATACACTGATTTGCTTGAAGGGTTCGGTCTGCGGGGGTCAAGACGGCCACGTTTATCCTGTCAACCACAAAACAATCCCAAAACCGGGCAGCTACTTCAGGGGTCACAAAACTATGTGTTGCCCCCGAGTCGAACAATACATGTGTGGGTTTACCAGCAACATGTATGGTTCCTGCCACAGTAATCCAATCAACAATATCTTAATCACAAAAATACTAATCAAAATTCTCACAACCATCAATCATCATCCTAAATTTCTAAACGCGCAACCTAGCGATCAAGCAATCTATACCTAACCAGCATACTAACTAGATTCCAGCAACTAAATTTCCATTCAATAAAAAGAGGAGGTTAAGCACCCACAATACCTGTGATGGGACCGCTTGACGGTCCTGCATTGTCTGGGTTTTCTACACCTAAGGCATAAACTCTACCTCCTAGGTTTTGCTTCTTTGGTGCTGGCTCAATAGCTGGACGGCTAGGAGGAGCTCGGATTGCGAGAGGGGTCGCAGGGATTGGCTTGTTTGGACATGACGATGCATAATGGCCCTTCATACCGCAAGAGAAACAAGTAACATCTTCCATCCTTATAGATGAATAACCCTGCTGGTTACTCCGTTGTCTGTTGGGACAAAACTTAGAAATATGTCCCGGTTGATCACATATGTAACACACCACAGTGTTACCACGATTGTTGGCTTGGCCTCCAAATCCTCGCCCTTTTCCTTTGTAAGATCTTGGACCCTTGTTGAAATTTGGCCTTTCTCCTTGGCTAAACTTGGTGTGTCCACCAGAATGTGGTAAGGTCTTCCTTTCAGCCTCCAATACAGTTTCAACATTAACAGCTTTTTCCACTAGCTCAGATAAGCTGCTAAAGTTGCTTCCAGCTAAACGACTTCCAAGCTCCGGCTTCAATCCGTACATAAAGTTACGGATCATAGTTGCTTCATCTTCACGCCCATCAAAGACATGTCGCCTCAACCTTGTGAACTCAGATTCGTAACTCCTCACTGGCCTATCTCCTTGAACAAGGTTCATGAACTGGCGCTCCAATCGATGCTTTGCTTCTGGAGGAAAGTATTTCCTCTCAAACTCTCCCTTGAACGACTCCCATGATGTGATGTTGTGTCCACGCTGTCTGTCTATGCTGTCCCACCATCCTGTGGCGTCGCCTTCCAAGTAGTACACAGCGATCTTCTTCTTATACTCCTCCGGGCACTCCATGGCTTCAAAATTCTTCTCCATCATAGTAATCCACTTGTCGGCCTCAATAGGATCGGATCCTCCTTTGAACTTGTAGGATCCAATGTTCTTCATGGTAGATAATAGCTTGGAAACTTCAGGGGGTTGAGAACGCCTGCCTTGGTTACCAAGTGCCTCGGTCATCACGTCATGTAAAAGCTTAAGGGTGTTTTCGGTTCCATGATCTTGTGGTCTTTCGGTGGCATGGTTCTGATCTGGCCTTGGGTTTGATTGAACGGATTGATCATGTTGATGTCTCTGGTCCCAATTATGACTTGGGCCAATACTCGCCAAACTGTCATCTCTCACTCTAGTCCTGTTACCGTAAACAGGAAAAGATCTTGTTCTCTGCAGAGGGCTCCTATCGTGTCCAAACATCTCACTAATGCCATTTCCATTATCCTGATCTGATCTGTGACCCAATCCTCCGCCTGTCCAATCCATACCCTCTCCCCATATCCGACCTCGTCCATCATCACCTGTCCCGCGATTAGCCATCTGCACACAAAAAAAAGGGTAAGTCATATTCCTACCACGGGAAGCGGCTGGTTTCCTAATCATCTTTTTGCGACTCCTTTGACTCGATAAAACCGTTAAAAAAGCACTTGTGTCACGCCTGGACGAAACCATGCTCTGATACCACCTCTGTAACACCCCCAAACCGTTCTAGGCATAGGTCAAACCACCGGCCAACAATCAAACAAGAACATGACCGACGGCCCGACCGTCTACCAAGGCTCAGGAGCACTACAAGACGGGTTAACGGGCAATCCAGCCAAAGTTACAAAAAGTGCAATTCGTAACTAGGCCAGGCCGCCCACTAACACGTCCCGTCAGACCAAAGCCTAAGGCTTCTCAACCCGTACTCCAATCTGACGTTGTGTTAGCTCGGACAAGCTAATACCAGAACAACAAGGCAGTTTCACAAAACATTCGCTTTATTTATCTTATATAATATCTGGTTTACAATACACAAAATATTATACAAGTGGTGGCATGCCAAGAAAGCGAAAGTACATACTTATAGTCTGAAAGCGTCTTAAGCAAAAAGATGCAAATCTACACCAGCCAGATGGATTCTGTCATTTCGCTAAGTCGTACTAAATAACGAGCTAATGAATCTCCTTGTTTTTGCCACTGAATTTCCCATTCAAATTCATCGTAAGACTCATAACGATCAACTTTACGAAGATCCCATGGTATTCCGGATGCGCGTAACATTGGTCCGGATAAACCCCAATTTATTGCTTCTTCCCCACCAATAATCCCAACGCCTTCAACTCGTTCTAAAAAAATAGGATTTCGTGTAATAAGTTTTTGATATTCAACAGCCTAGCCTCCCGCGCTTTCTACGAGCTCACTACTGGTCACCTGAAAACAACAACGAGTGAGGAGTGAGTAATCTAGCATTACTCAGCGAGTTACAATCCCCCACTAACAAATACAACCCCTCGCTATCCCACCCCAAACAATCTAAAGCGAGAGGTTCACCTAACAACACAATTTAATAACAATAAGCAATATTCAAAATACGCAGCGGTAAACCATAGCAAGATAACTAGCATTACGCTAATTACTAGCTTATCACCAAACTAAAACTTGATTTAAACCAGGGTTTAACAACCCAAAACACGATATAATATATATAACAAACTCGGGCCCTGGTGACGTTAGGTTCCTCCTTCACTATCGGCAATATCCTATCTCCCTACCACAAAGGCCGGAAGAAGGAACTTTCAACCGACCGCGGCCCACAGTCCTTCGGGTCACCGCGCGACAGCCCACAGTCCTTCGGGTCACTGCCCCATTACACCGTCGTGTAATACTCAGCCATAGTACATGACACCGTTCGTCTGAGTCTTCCCGATCCAGCGAATAAGGGGTTTCCTTGAACCCGCCGGGTACGAGGTCTGAAGGAACACTAACTCACCCCAATATGCCTAGCATTGTGGGTTACACAAATGCTATCGGCCAATATACGATTAATACTAAACCCGGTAAAAATAACACAAGGTTTCAAGTAATAATCACAACACAATCAACCACATTCCAGAATCTAGCATAAAGACTAATTCCAGAATACCTAACTATCCACAACTTAGCGATATCATCTAAGCATTCTGAATTCGCTAACTAACCAATCAACTTAACCATTAGCATGCTACTACGGTTCTCAAGCAATAACTAAGCATGCTATCAACTTAATCAACATAACCTCAATTATTAACTACTCAAACCGTTACTCAGTTAGACCTGGCCTCCTGCCATGACCCAACTTCCAAGTAACGGGACCCTGCATAAAAACAACTCAGCAATCAATTGATTATAACTCACAGTTTTTGGTTGACCGTGGCCTTGACCCGAAACCCGACTTCTGCGATCCGAACCCTTTCCCGACCTTCACAAGTAGACCCACGTCTGGACTGATCTCCACTTGAACTGGTCTCCACTAGAACTGATCTCTCTTCACTTGAACAGAACCTTCTACAGGTGCTGACTCAAAATCGGCAGAGTAACTGTTCCCGAAAACTGCCTAAATCTCTCGAAAACTATCGAAACTCGATCTTTCTTTCTTTGCTTTCTCTTTATGTTTTGAAGTAGGTTTGATGTGTTCTGGATGGATTGAAATGAGAGGGGTTCGTGGCCTATTTATAGGAATCATCAACCAATCAGGAACAAGCCGTGTGGCAGCCCGTGTGTCGCTTCGCATGGCTCCGGACGCATGCGTGGCGGCACCTCGTGCTCCACATGTCCTTCAGCATGGCCTGCTCACATTCAAGCTGACACCACGCCCTCTACCTGTCTGAATGCATGGCCTGCTCCCATGCAAGCTGACACCACATCCTTCACATGTCTGGCCGCATGGCCCGGTCGCATGCATCGCGACACCTCGTGCTTGGCCGTTCCACCTCGTGCTCCACATGGCTGGCTGTATGCCTCAGTCTCATGAAGGATGACACACCCCACGTCCAGATGGCCTGCTGCATGACTGAAGTGCATGCAGGTCGACACCCCATATCACACATGGCTGGCC